>NW_022436967.1:1588667-1595271 GCF_009761245.1 Sapajus apella
GAATCTACTGTCCTGGTTCTCTGCTCAGTCCCCTTTTTGAGCCGGCGGATGGGCGACTTCCCGTGGCTCCAATCGCCAGCCAAAAGGGCCCCCGGACCGGTGTATTTTGTACGGAGAATCACGGCCCTGGGGCGCCGACAAAGCAGCCGCGCGGGGCAAAGCAGCGGCGCTGGCCGGCACAGGCGCGCTGGCCGAAACAGCCGCGCTGGCGACCGTGGAGCTCCTCTGCCCGGGAATTTCCTAGTCTGTGGGCAATAAAAACGCGGCGTCCACTCGCCCTCTGCGCTTTCACTGGGAGCTGCAATCCTGAGCTGTTCCTAAACGGCCATCTTGGATCGTCCCCTTAATTTTCTTACTAAACATTTTTATAGTGACTTTTTAATAAAGGCATTATTGAATTGTTTCATATTCTTTGCAAGTAGTTTAATGACCACATACATTTCTTCAACAATGTGATATATAATTTTTTTATCCAGCTCTTTATTCTTGTTTATGTTATGGGATTTTTTTGTTTGTTTGTTTTCTTTAAAAATACTGAAAGGTATGCTACATTAAATCTCATTTGCAGGCATTGAGGTTTTTTTCCTTTAAAATATTTTTTATTCTTTACTTGTGATACATTTTAATATATGAGATTATTTGTGGAGGAATGATACATACTCTCTAGTTTTCTTCCAAAAGTAATTAATCAACATTATCACCAGTAATGTAGAAGAATATCAATTTCACTATATCTTACCAACATATGAATTATCATTTTCTGAAGTTTTTCTTGTTTTGAAAAGAGCCTCTTTATTTTAAGTATGGTAAACTTTGCATTAGATAAGTTCCTGCTCTTTAATATGATTTTCATGGGTTTTATTGTTTTTTTTTTAATCAGGATTCTGGGAACAGAGACAAGAGTAGATGGTTTCCTTGGGGAATTTTATATAAATATCTGCCCTGGGCTAAAAATAGTTATACATCCCAAAGGAAGTTGGTTAATTCAGGCTTAGAAATGACTAAATTGAAGAATGTTAGTCACAGCCTGAATTATTAAAGTACTATCCTTTACATAAAAAAGATGTGCTTGACATTTTTTCAGCCTTAATCTACAAAATGATGTTGGAAGAAATGAGATAATGTTTCTAAAAAGTTTTTGATTTATGATGGAAAGAATCACAAAAACTATGCTATTTTTATTTTGTTTTAAATTTAGCTAAAATGAAATATTACATAGGGATTTGTTCCTCTGTTTGATATGAAATTAATAAGCCTAACTTCTTTTTTATTTGTTCTCCTCTCAAAAGTATAAAAATAGTAAAAATGTAATTTTTTTATTAGTAAACCATTAGCTAAAATAAAATATTACCTTTTTAATCAATTAACTTATTTATATATTAAGCATTTATTCTACAACTACCCATAAACACATTTTAATACACTTCAGGAACGTTTATTTAATATTTAGAATATTTAGTCTCTACCGAATTTAGTCTCTACCAAAAATTTGGTCTCTTCCAAAAAGTTAAAAAATTAGCCAGGTATAGTGGCATGTGCCTGTGATTCCAACTATTTGGAGGCTGAGGCAGGAGGATCATTTGAGTCCAGGAGGTTTAGGCTGCAGTGAGCCATGATCATGTCACTGCAGTTCAGCCTCAGTAACAGAGCAAGAACTTGTCTCAAAAAAAAAATTCTGACATTAGTTAGAGTGTTAATCTTTGCTTTTATAAAGTGTTTTAGCAAGTACTTTGGAGGGGGTGCTGTAGGGGGTGTTAACTTGGTACCTTTTAAACAGGAAAGTCCCCATGATGTCACTTCTAGATTAAAAGATATAAATCAGTTTCTCCCCACTCACCAGCTCCCACAACACTTTCAGGCATTTTTATTTAGAATATTTGATATTTTAAATAAAAATATTAATATTTAATATTTGGAATAAATGTGTCTGAAGTGTATTTAAATCTTCACTCACAGCAAACTCATCATTTGTCTATCTAAATAGTCAAGTGTGGATGGCTGTCCTAAAGTTTTCTTTTTAACTAATGGTAATTTTAGAATAGTTTTATCTTAACAGAACAGTTGCAAAGACAACACAGAGAGTTCTCATATACTCAATGACAGATTCAGGAGGCAGATAAGGGGGGTACCCGGAGAATCTCCGCCCCGCCCCACAAGCGTTTACATCAAATCCATTTGTGCAGATAAAGGAACTACCCAGAGTCTTGTCTGCACGTATCCACAATGGATTGGAAACCACCTGCACACTACGATGATGGATTGCAGCCACGGGAGGTTCACACTTTGTGCAAGGGAGAGGAGCCTGGACTCTTTGGCTCATGTGTGGTGGCCTGGTGTTCAATCTGTGAGGTGGTGGGAACCCACTGGCAGGCCTCCCTGTAGCTTTGCTGAGTGCTTTCTTTCTTTTTTCCTTTCACCCAATAAATTCTGTTCTCCTCACCCCTAAATGTCTCCATGGGCCTAATTTCTTCTGGTCCTGACACAAGAACCCAGATTTAGCTGAACTAAGGAGCAAAAATCCCGCATTACCAACACACAATCTCTCCAATTGTTAATAATTTACATTAGGATGGTATGTTTATAACCACCAATAAACCAATGTTGTTACTAACTGAAGTTCATACTTTACATTTATTTTGTTTTTGTCTAGTGTCCCTTTTCTGTTCCAAGATCCCACCCAGGTTACCACTGTACTTTTAGTCACCTTATCTTATTGGGCTCCCCTTAACTGAGACAGTTTCTTAGACTGTTTTTATTTCTGATAATCTTAACAGTTTTGATGAGTACCAGTCAGGTATTTTGTAGAATGTCTATCAGTTGGGATTTGTCTCATGTTTTTCTCTTGATCAAACTGGAGTTATGGGTTTTGGGAAGGGAGACCACAGAGGCAAAGTGTCATTTTTATCACGTCATGTCAGTGGTATAGACTAGAATGTGATTTACCACTGCTGATGTTAATCTTGATCACCCAGTCAAGTGTCAGGTTACTTCAGTGTAATGTCATTTTTTTTTTTTCTTTCTTTTGATGGAGTCTCACTCTGTTGCCAGGTTGGAGTGCAGTGGCATGATCTCTGCTCACTGCAACCTTCCACTCCCTGGTTCAGGCAATTCTCATTCTCCTGGCTCCACCTCCCAAGTAGCTGGTGTTACAGGCATGTGCCACCCTGCCCAGCTAAATTTTGTATTTTTATTAGAGACAGGGTTTTACCATGTTGGTCAGGATGGTCTCGATCTCCTCATGATCTGCCCACCTCAACCTCCCAAAGTCCTGGGATTAGAGGTGTGAGCCACTGCACCTAGCCAAAGTTATTCTTTTCTTCCTCCTTCCATACCATACTCTTTCAAAGGAAGTCACCATGAGTATCCCACACTTAAAGAATGAGACTTATGTTCCACCTCCTTAAGAGTAGAATAGCTACATAAATTATTTGGAATTATTCTGATTTGTCTCTTCTGCCCCATTCATTTATTTATTCAATTATCTCTTTATATTAGAATAAATTTGTGGATATTTTATATTTTGTGTTATAATCCAATACTACTTTATTTTGTTCCTCAAGTTGTTCTCTGACCCTTGAGAACTCTTTGTGGTTGTCTCTTGTGTACTTTTGACATACCTCCATCATTGTGAGATATTTTTGTTATTTGAACACTTTCTTACTTTTGTGTGCTATGAGATGCCCCAGCTCGTCTTGTGTATTCTCTGCCTCAGCCCTAGACTCTGCCATTTCTTCAGGCAACCCTAGAACCTTTAACTGGAGAATAATATTAGCAACCGAGAGCTAGGGGTTTGGTACCCTGGAGTATTTTCAAGTTCTAAGTCTGTCCTACGGGCGGAAATTCTTGAGACCATTATCCATGTGTATCTCTGATTAAGTCCCAAGAGTCTCCCTCTGATGGATGCTTCCAGGTTTGTGCAAATACAGGATAGTAGTCCACAAGAGTGTGATGGTGGTTTTATGATCTCTTGACACTGCTAGCCATAAATACATACAAATGAGTCATACATGTATCATGTCCTAACTTTGTCATCTTCCTTTTCTGAACCAGAACATGGATTGTGAGAGGTAAGATTGAACAGAAGAGTGAAGGGCTAAGATTGCTCACTAAATACCTTATTCTCTCAGCTATCCCCCAGGCACTTCTCTCTGGTGCCACATACCAGAATATTCACAACTTGGCCAAACCCACAAAAGACTCGCTTAGATGGCCACAGTCTACACCATTTATTTTATTGAACAAAAATTGATTGCGCATTTACCATGTGACAGGCCCTATTCTAAGCACTGTGATTACATTGCAGAAAACAGCAGAATGGAGGGCCTCTACACCCACAAAAATGACACATTTATGGTGAAGATAGGCAATAAACAAGCACACAAAGAAACATGTAAGAGACATTCAACTAATGGGAAATATCATGAAAACATAAGGCAGTGGGGGTATTCAGATGTTCAGGAAAACTGATTTCTGCAGAGATGGAACTGACAGGAGATTTCAACCAAATAGAAATTTTCCAGATGAGAATTTTGGGAAATAAGAAGAGCAAGTACAAATATCTTGGGGCAGAAGTAAGCTTGGTGTGTGAAAGAGATAGATTAAAAGTCACTGTGACCAGAGAAATAAAGAAACATGAAAAGCGGCACAAAAGTGAGGCAGTTAAGTAAGATAGGGCAACTGCATATATGGAAATTTTGAAATCTATTTAAGGGTGGTTAGGAGCTGGTGGATGGTATTAAACAGAGCATGATCAAATTTGAGCTGGCTGCTATATGATGAGGTAATTATAAGTGGGCAAATTTGTAGCTATCATAATTTACCTATCACTTATACTGTCTGCTCTCTTAAAAACTTGTAAACCAAAAAGGGACTGAGGCACATCTCGATTGACTAAAGGCTTATTTTACCAAAGCTGAGGATGCACCTGACAAAAAGAAACACAAGACACTGTAGGACCTGTGACCTGTGCTTTTTCCAATGAGGGTCGGGGGAACTTCAATATTTAAAGAGGAAAGAGCAAGCAGAAGGGGAAGAAAAGAAAAAGAGGGTGGGTAGGCAGTGATGTCAGTGGTTACATTCTTGTGAGGCGCTGATTAGTGCTCAGCAAATCTACATTTTACGTGTGAGAAGAAGAGAGTGGGGGAAAGTCAATTATTCGTTTCTTTGGCCCAGTAAATCTACATTTTACATAAGATAAAGTAAGCATGTGAAATTAAAGATCTCTGTTTCAGAACAACAGGAAGGCAGTGTTTGCATGACTCAGTTCCCAAGCTTAACCTTCCCTTTGGCATAGTTTGGGTCCTAAAATTCTATTTTTCTTTCACAAACTTTACATGTATCATTTTAATCATTACTTAAAATAATACTATGAGGTAGATATGAATTATCCCCACTTATATTCTAGGAAATTGAGGCTCAAAGACATTAGAAAGGTAAATAAAGACCATCTAGCTGGTAAGTAGAACCAATATTTCAACCATACTAAATTTCACACGTTCAAATTTAAAACAGAACAAAAAAATGTAATTATGCTAGTTTAGAATTGTTATAGTCTGTTAAATATTGAATAAAGAATGTATTTGTGATCTAAAATAATTTTTACATATTTAGCCAGTGATACCCACAATATTTTAATTCTGCCCTCATTCAAAACTTGTTTTACTTATAAAGCTCTAAGACAGATACATGCAGGAAGGAGACAAACTAGCACATTGTTTTTTTTTTTTTTTGGTGGGGGAGGGGATTGAGATGGAATCTCACTCTGTCAGCCAGGCTTGAGTGCAGAGGTACAATCTTGGCTCACTGCAACCTCCCCCTCAGAGGTTCAAGCTATTCTTCTGCCTCAGCCTCCTATGTAGCTGGGACTACAGGCACGTGCCACCACCCCAGGCTAATTTTTGCATTTTTAGTAGAGGTGGGGTTTTACCATATTGGCCAGGCTGGTCTTGAACACCTGACCTCGTGATCCACCCGCCTCGCCCTCCCAAAGTGCTGGGTTTACAGGAGTGAGCCACTGCGCCCAGCCGCAAATTGTTATTAACTAGAGTGTTTTCTGAAATCCTAATGAAAAACTTGAGTAAGTTAGATTGAGCCATATAGAGTCCAGAACCAAGTATCAGAGGTAATCTCACTCTTCTGTATAAAGAAAAAGAAAGAGGAATCACTTTCTTGTTGGAGTTCCTTCTACCTGCCTATATGATGCTCTTTCAGGTGGAAAAATCATTCTTGGAATAACTCATCTTAATCAGGATTTACTGCTCACCACCTAATGGTAAACATTTCATAGCAGGGCTTTATAGACTTTATAGGAGGAAGACAGAGGACAGAAACAATGCTCTTGGATAATGTAGACAAGTCCATATGGCATCCTTCAGCATGAAGACAGTTGTCTTTACACTAACTCATAGGATTGGGGCTTATGTTAAATACATGAAACTTAGACTTTCCATACAGTTCAGTACATTTTGCAGACTGATGCTGCATGTTAATGTATTAAAGACTCCAAGATCCTTGACGTAAAGTTACTCACTTTCACTTTCCTTTTTCAACCCATCCCTACACACACACACACACACACACACACACACACACACACACACACACA
>NW_022436967.1:1595281-1727496 GCF_009761245.1 Sapajus apella
ACACACACACACACACACACACACACACACACACACACACACACACACTCTGAATATTTTATTTTCCACATGGTGCCTATTAACATCCTACTGGAAGGGAATGCTGTGTACCCACCTTGAGAAATCTTGCCTTATATCACCTTATACCACTGAGGGCACAACCCCAAATCTGTCTTTTGGGGTTAAGGGTAATTCCCATTAAATAATGCCTTCTCTAGCCAGTGCCTATTTTGGACTGTAAGATAGATTTTATGGTTTTGCAATCCCAGAGTAAATTTAGTATTTGTTAATATTGATTGAGAAATATATTGCATGCAGCATGAAAACCGATTAAATTGTCAGAATTTCCTAACTGTCTTGAGTAAGAAAGGGAAGAAAGTTGAGAGTGTGATCACGGTAAGACTGGCACAAGAGGGCCAGAATAGACATTTGCTCTGGATGTGAAGTGACCTCAGAGAGAGTGGGAGAGAAGCAATTTCAGGCCTAGATAAGGTAGAGAGTAGTGATTCTTCCAAATTTACTATTGAGTTTTCTCAGTTTCATAAAGTGCAAAGAATTTTCCTTTAATTTCTAAAGATAAGAGGAATGTTAAAAAATAACTGAACAAGATTCTCTGTATATATAGAATGCATATATATTTTGCATATATATATTTTAAGAGTCAAGCAAATTAAAACAATAAACATACAATGTTGTTAGGAAGAGTAGCAACTGAGCAAGAATTGCATCTTTAGCCATTTTCAGTTTGGTAAATAAGAATATTGGATGCCAATGAAAACGAGATATGTGACATTCCAGCAAAGTACAATAAATTAAATTGGAATAAATGGATTGTCATGACACCATGAAAAAGATGACAATCTGAAACAAATTTTTAGAACCTTGTAAACAGAAATCTAATTCTTGAATTTCCCTTGTAAGGTTAAACTCTATTGAACTTTTGAAACCTAAGAAATATCCTAATTTTTAATAGCCTGTAATTTGAAAATGGTAAGTTCCATGTCCTCTTACATTACCTAAACAACCTAAATGAAATATTTATATCCAACGTTATTATTTGAATTTCTGAAATAAAATAATGCATTTTCTGTTTTTTTTTAATATAAAAGAGAACGTAAAGAAGACTATAGAGTTTTACTAAAATCTCAGAATTTCTTTTATTTTTCTTCTTTTGAATCTGTTTATTATTTTTCCTTTTCCTTTTTCTTTTTGAGACAGAATCTCACTCTGTTGCCCAGGCTGGAGTGCAGTGGCATGCTCTTGGCTCACTGCAGCCTCCACCTCCCGTGTTCAAGTGATTCTCCTGCCTCGCCTCCTGAGTAGCTGGCATTACAGGTGCATGCCACCATGCCCGGATAACTTTTGTATTTTTAGTAGAGATAAGGTTTCACTATGTTGGACAGGCTGGCCTTGAACTCCTGACCTCATGATCTGCCTGTGTCAGTCTCCCAAAGTGCTGGGATTACAGGCGTGAGCCATTGTGCCTGGCTATTAATTTTCTTTCTGTCTAAACATAGTGAATTTGAAAGAATCTAAAGATAAAAATAAAATTTCCAAGCGGAATGATAATTCTATAAAAAAACTAAAAAGTATATATATATAATTCTCTCAGAAATATTTATCTGTTCATCCTTCCTCCATCCTCACATTCTATTTTTCTAGCCTTTTTTTTCTTAAGATTTGGGGAGTTGATGTGCAGGTCTGTCATATTTGCACATGTACCCCCAAATCTAAAATTAAGAAAAAAATGAGTATATTGTAATATGTATATTGTGTGATGTCTCTAGCCTTTCCTTTGTTAACATAGTATTATGACAAGTAAAATCTTATTACACCAAACTATATGATGACGTTCTCTGTCTGATTACGATCCATTAATGGTTTATGTCAAAATAGAAGGTGAGTGACTTTCAACCTTGCATTCTCCTGCACAGAAGTTGAAGCTTAATGCTATTTATTGATCTTTTTTTCCAAAACACTTTGGTAGTCCTAAGCTTATGACATACACTGGATTAGAATACTATTTGACCCTTTCAATTCAGTATATTTTATTTAGATCTTCTAGATTCAATAAGACTACCTGGAAAAATAAAGGACGAATATAGCATACATAAACAAACTGTAGCACACACATGCCTTTCATAAAACTTCTACTATAGCATATGCTATAGGTTACAGTATAACACATATGTATGTATCTTTATACTTATATACATGTGTATAAATATAAATATAATTTTTCAGAAAACAAGTGAACTTAATTTTTAAGATTATTTGTTCAGTATATAGTTATAGGACAATTCTTAAGCAATCAGTATACACAGGTGTTGTCTGAAGTACTGAATGTCAATAAAGGAAACATGAAACTGAGTCAGGGAAAGTGATCTTTAAGGAAACACAAAATTAACTGATGTATGCATGAGAAAAAAGACCAGTCCTAAAATCAAGAATTTTGGCTGCAATCAAATAAGAAAAATGAAAAGTGAGAGTGGAAGAGCCAGTAGTAACAGTAGCAATAGATTTATAAAAGAAGACAGAAATAATTTGTATTTATATCCTTATGTAAATATTGGAGAGCTGTCTACATTAAAATGAGGTTCCAGGGTGGCCCAAAGGAACATAACCAAGTGAAGCAGAATGTAATCAAAACAGAAGGCGAATCTATTCTATATTAGGAAATGGCCTTGAACACATGCTTATACAAAGAAATTGGATATGATATAGAGTTTACATATTATTCAACAAGAAAGTTGAGGAATGTCCACGTTGCAATCGCATGGAAAAGCAGATTGCAATGATGAGCTGTAAAGGATGTTGTGTGAGAAAAGAAACAGACCCCAAATCCTTGCTGCTTTGCCCCGCTGGGATCAGCCTTGAACCGACACAATGAAAGCCAGAGTTTCATGCCTGTGGGGGTCTGTTAATTTTTGTAGACTTTGTAGGCTTTATGGATACAAATTTTGCTCCTTGCCCTAGCCAGTCATTTTACAAACTCATACTATGTGTTACACAATAGAGACCAGCCAAGTAAAGGCATGTTAACTTAGAATAATGATGTGTCTGCAGTTTTATTATTTTTATACAAGGCATAAGCATATCATTTTTCTATCATCTTACTTTTTTTTGTTAATCAAATAATATCAGGATAGAATCTGGAAAAATATTGCTAATATCTGAAATTCTAAATTTTTAAAAATACTTTTATGTGTTATATACGCTATTTTCTATGGTACAAACAGGTTTTTTTTTAAATTATTTTTCCTAATAAGAATATACAAATTTTTATAAAGTAATACTTGGTTTAACATTTCTAGATATTAAAGGCAAATACGTATTTGGTGTATTTCATGGTTGTACGGTATGCTATATGATTTAATCACAGTCTCTAATTTGAAAGCAATATTGAAAACAATTAATTCATTAAACTGGTAGTTTTGGGGTTATTCCAATTGCAGAGAGTGAAGTGTTTCTTAATTACATTTAGTAATAAATCAAAGCAGACAGGGACCCTGACTTCGAAGAACTTAGTCTAAATAATAAGATAGATCTTCATTAACAAGTTTTTAAAAACTCTATAAATAGTGTTATAACATAAAATAGTAGAAAACACAGCAAAGGAAAGAAACTGGATGGTGTGTGTTAGAGTGACATAGAATGTTTTGATATGTAGTTATTCTCCTTATACACAATCTATTTCTTTACATCTGGTCAAGTACATGTATAAGAAAATAATGAAGATAATATGTTGCATGTGCATCTTGATTGTTTCAAAACTAAGACTACTTAATATTAAAGATGATCAAATATTAATATGATGCTGGCATCTATGCTGAAGTTTCTAAGGGTACACAATAAAGCACATGCCTAGTTAATCTAAATTTCATTTTACAGCAGAGAACTGCATCAACTTCCTGTTCATATTCAAAAGCAATTAAGGTGGTGTTGGCAATCTGTAAAGCTTCATTGTCTGAGTCTTACTTACCTGGGGGACCACTTATCTACATTTCACAAAGCAAACTTTGGAGTATTCCTGCTGACAGTTCCCCTGCCTGGATCTGAGGGACTGATGAGGCAGCACCACTCCCAGCAAACTGCTTGAGTTCTGGCGCTTCTGTTATTCTGTCTTCAAGACCTAAGCAAATTCTCAAATGTGAGGAGACACGCACTGCTGCTTAAATAGCACTTGTAAACACCAGAAAAGGTTTTTTCGTTAGTTTTGTTTTTGATAAATGGTGCGAAGATATCATCTCTCATGCATCTGCAAATATTGGCATGCAATAAATATATCGAATATTATGTATTAAAATGTTATTTCTTAAATAAAGAAGCTTTAAATTAGTTATTTCTAAAAAAATAGAAAACACATAATAGAAAAAAATTGCCAATAATCAATCCATTCCAGTCCTAGGAAAATAAATGTGCAATGCTAACCATCTATCAGAAATGATGGTTTCTTGAGAAAGTACTTTGTCATTTTTAAATAAACTCATATAATTAATTCTATTGAGTAGTTAAGTTTTTGCAATATTTTTGCTTCAATACCAAAAATTCTGATAGTAACTAAACAACATTACTATAATTAATCTGAAAATTGGATAAGGAATCTGAAAATTATAGATTATAGATTATATTATTTTATTTGATAAAATTGCCCCAAGCAATTTATGTCAAGTCTACTAATAAGAAAGTCGGCCAGGTACAGTGGCTCATGGCTGCAATCCCAGCACTTTGGGATGTGGAGGCAGGCAATCACTTGAAGCCAGGAGTTCGAGACCAGCCTGGGCAACATGGCAAACCCACGTCTTTACTAAAAATATAAAAATTAACCAGGCATGATGGCTCATGTTTGTAATCTCAACTACTTGAGAGGCTGAGGCATGAGAATTGCTTGAACCTCGGGGCAAAGGTTGCGATGAGCTGAGATGGTGCGTTGCACTCCAGCCTGGGCAACAGAGCAAGATTCCCTCTCAAAAAAATAAAATTAATATTCTTTTTAAAAGCAATACAGAAATTGATATAGTTGTGTCACTCTTTGTATGATTTGTTTCTATGCAGTCATTGTGTCTTTCTGTGTTTCTGTTTATTATATATAAAGTCTTGGGAATACTCAACACTACTTTGAACTTTAAACTTTAAACTTATTACTTTAGATTTTTTAAAAATACACCACATAGAGTGCTCAAAATGAACAGAAAAAAATGATTATTTCTACATCCTTTAGAATATTCAGTGTAGTATGGTACATCTGGATATTCTAAAAGACTGTTTAATTAACTTTATTATTTTTTCCACAACTACAATGGCTCTCAGAACACTAATTCATGATTATCCTGAGTGCCTAATTTTAGAACTCACATTACTGTAATACATACTAGGCTGTTGTCTTTTTTTCCCCTTAAGCAAATATCATTTTCAAAGTGGAGTAACAAAAGTTTTAAGGTGATAAAAAGAAAATGTCAATTTTGGTTTTGCGGGAAGATTTACCTCTATACTTAATTACCTCCTCTATCTACTCTATCTCTGTTGAACACAATCAATTTATTTCACTTCCATGGTTATTGTTGCAGTCCAGTGGAGCATGACAGTGTAAAATGAAACACCAGGAACAAAATGTAAAGGAGGTCAGACAAATAAAGAATATAAATGATAGGTGGACATGCATAGATGTTGTGTGATATTTGCATTTTAAGTTTTCTGCCTCAATATATGACTTGGCTGGCCCTACAAAAATTATTAGATCTCATTTTGATCTTGCCTATTTATTAGAATGTAGCTTAAGAAATAGTTACACAGAAATTTTTGTTAAAGGGAAAATAATTCTATTACTAAAAAGCTGGATATATGGGATCATAATTGCTGCTGCAAGTTGAAGGAGAATGTGATGTACTCCATTCTCTTCCGTGTCAGTGGATTAGGTTCAAGAGTTTGGCAAGAATAATATCACATAGAATGTGGCTCATCAAGATTATATTGTGAAATTAATGGGAGCATATCCAGAATTTTATGCATCAAAAAGATTATATAACACTTTAGGAAGATCAATCTGACTGTTTTGCAGATTAATTATACAACAGCCAAGACAGCACAGAAACCTGTTAGTGGATTATTACAACTGAGATTTTAAAATGATGATAAGGCCATGCATGGTGTCTCATGCCTATAATCCCAACACTTTGGGAGGCCAAGGTGGGAGGATTGCTTGATGTCAGGAGTTGGAAAACAGCCTGAGCAACATAGCAAGACACTGTCACTACAGAAATAAAATACAATAATTTTCTGGGTGTGTTGGCAACTGCCTGTCGTCCCAGCTATGTGGCAGGCTGAGGTGAAAGGATCACTTGAGCCCAGGAGTCTGAGGCTGCAGTGATCCATGATAGCACCACCACAGTCCAGCCTGGATGACAGCCAGACATCTCTTTAATTAAAAAAAAAAAAGAGGAAGAAGAAGTTTTTAAAAAGACAGTGAAATTAACTATAGTAATGGTAATAACATCAGCATATCCTGTGAGTAAGTTACTCTTCCTATCTTCATTTTACTGTGTAAGGTGAGAGACAGAGGGGTTAAATAACTTACTCACCATTACATAGGTAGCAAGAAGCAGAGTCAGGACTAGCACAGAGGGAGTTTGAGTCCAGAGCTCTTTAGATTATACTGTTTCTCTGATAGAGAATAGAGAGAGATCATAGATCCAAGTGAAATTTGTAGGTAAGATTGGTAGGAATTGGTCACTAAAAGGATGCAAAAAAATGAAAGAAAACCGCAGGCTAGGTATGTAGATTTGGGAATCATCAGAATCTACCTTATTGCTAAAACTATGGAAGAGAAGTAGAGAACATGTGCAGATTAGAAAGAAAACTACATCTAAAAATGATATCCTAGAAAACCCCAAGATTTAAAGTCTGATAGGAGAAGTGGAGCCCATGATGATGATTAGCACAGAAACAATAACGTCATAGAGACTGAGGAAGGATAAGGTTTCAAGGAGAGTGCTGCAAATAGATCCAAATTCCACAGAAAGCATAATAAATACATCGTGAGAACTGCCCATTGTTCTTCCACTTAGTAACAGGGAGGTCATCAATGACCTTGCAAAATACAACTTCTGGGTGGTAGCTGAAGTTTGATTTAATTAAGTCTAATAAGATCTAGTCATAGGCTTGAAACTGAGCCTTATGAATTACATCTTGGTGAGTAGCAGGCTGGAATAGGAGGAGTATAACTATGGACCTAGAGTATAATCCAAAAACAGGCATCACCGAGGAAAAAGAGGAGATTTGTTGGGAGGGAGAATGAAATATCAGGATAAAGTAGGTAAGGAAGTATTGAGTAATATTTTGTAAAAGAAGAGAACTATAGAAGATCTAGAAAGTGGAAAGTAACTGATAAAAGGACAATACACTGAAGGAGCCAAAGGAATCATGACATCTGAATTATCTGAGAAACTTGTGCTGCTGAAATTTATACCATATGGGATTGGTCACACACTGTGTCTTCTCTCAGGGATTTATCACTTTTGAAAAATAAATTCCATTCCTTTTCAGTCTTTGTACTGTCTCTTTGGTGTCTCCAAACAAGGTCTATCCTAAAATAGCACTGATTTTCTCTCTCTCTCTCACTCTGTGTGTGTGTGTGTGCACTGAAAATGTGTGTGGTTATATGAAAAGAATTTAAACTGTGAATGTTAGAATGAGAGGCTGCATTTTATAGCATATACTTTAAAAATAATAATTATTTGAAGTCTGTTTCCAGAGTTATAATGGTTTGAGCCACACTGTTTTCTAAATACTCAAATTTGGTATGCAGCTTTATGACAGGAAGTTGGCTTTCAGAGCAGGAATGTATGTAAACAAAGAAATGTGGCTCACAGGAAGGTTTAGTTAAATCAAATCCCGAAGTCTGCCTCCATTCTGAGCTTCTTTCTGTGTCTTGATTATTTGCAGATGCTTTACGTGAAGCTAGAGATGAAACCCAATAGTTAACCTCCCTAAAACTCCCAAGGCAGTTCACAGTAAGCCCTGAGTATTGACCAGCTAAACCAAACAATGAGAAGGAAGTAGGAAATTTAATGCCATCCTGCTTCAAGATGCATGAAGTACTGTTTTCTCTCTCAGGAATCAAACCTCAAGACTAAACTTTTTTTAAAAAACACTAAAAAATCAATTAATACAACTGCCTGGAATCATCACTATAAACATGAAGAGTTGAAAGCTATTTGTTCCTTTGACATTATTATAAAATCACATGCCTGTGGAGCCTCAAATCCTATTGTCTTGTGAGAAGTATGCAGCTCTGCCTTTCTTGGCTGTAAAAATGCTAAGATATCAAGAGTTACAAATTGTCTTATAATAAGTCATGGAAATTTTACAGGATAAAGTAGATAAAGAAAAGAAAGGCATTTTTGTCCACTTGAAAACTGTCTTTATGAATGAAAACAAACAAAAAAATATCTAATTTCTGGAATGCTACCCAATACAAAGATATAACTCTATTCTCCTGAAATCTAGTAGCTGCTTTATTTTTCCCAAGCTAAGTCATTGGAGGGAAGACCCAGGAAAGTAAGCCTGTTACTGTGTTACATTTTTGGAACTCCAGTTGTAAGTATCCTTGTGCGAATTGAACAGTAGAGAAGCAAACTATGGGAGAGCGTGCCAGGAGAGGCCCAGTAGAGGGGCCAGGGGCAAAGCCCACACTCCCACTTCTCAAGCAGTGTGGGATAGGATCCTGGAGGTGCCCACCCTAGAATTAACCTTAGGATGGATACAATCAGAACCAACTTTTGCTGAGACTACTGCAGTGAGAATTTTCCACTTGAGGCCATACATATCCTGGAGTTCTGCTAGGAGAACGTAGGTAAACTCTCAAGAAACTTGCCAATGCCTAAGGCCACTGCTCAGAGTGAGCTGCCATATCTCTACATTGAGCCTGTAAACAAAATACTAGAACAGTGGGGCTGGGCAGTGGGTGGGGTGAGAGAGTAGGGTGTTGCAGCTTTCAGATAAGAAAGGATCTGTGTTTGCCTTCTCCTTCTCCTCCCTTCATCAATAACTGAGAAGCTGGTACCAAGAAAAGAAGATAGGAGGAAGGATGAGAGCCACATCAAACCCAACCTATCTTGTAGCCGTTAGAACTTCAACTCATACTTAACTGAAGGAAAAATAATATATTGTAGAATATAAAATAAATTTGTAAAATGAATGGGGATGAGTAAAAACTAAGATGAGACTGCATAATTGAAAATGGATGAAAGTAATGAGATTAGGCCAAATAATTATTAACAAATACAGTTTTTATCCACCAAGAATATGAGCTTCAATATTGCTTAGATGTGGACAGTTAGTGAAAAAAAAAAAAAAAAAAACAGTTTTGCGTTTATAACCAGTGACTTGAGATTATTAAATTCATAACCTAAGACAGCTCAGTTTTGGAAGCAATGGCTAAAACTCCTTATGGCATCTTATTATTTTTTTTTTCTATTTATTGAGATTGAAAGTAATGGCTTCTTCATTCCCAGATAGGTAATGTCGTCTAGATAATTCCTGAATCTTTTGGAATAATCAATATGGATATTCTCTCTTTAAAGTAAATGTGCTGCATTTTTTAGTGCTAGTGTTGCAGCCTTTTCACTCCTGCTGTTCAGTGAGTGGGAGGGAGTGTTACAGATCTTTTACTCCTACCACCAGCAAGCTCCGCTCCAGGTTCTTGTCCCATGACAAGAAGATTAAAGGCATGCTGACACGGGACAGTGAGCAAGGCAGAGTCAGAGTCATTACAGAAAAACTCTCAGCAAAGAGAGGGGACCCGAAACAGGGTTGCCAGCTATGAAACTGAGTCCAGGGGTTTTTATGGACTGGGAAGAAGGAGGAGTGTGCTGAATAGTCTGACGGCCATCTTGGAGAAAGTGCCTCTCAGAAAGAGGTACGATAGTTAAAAGAAGCAGTCGGAAGCAGAGGTAAAGGGTTGGCCCAAGATTTTGTCCTAGGACCAATCAGGGGCTGAAGTGAAAGCTTGGCCTGGGACCTTGGCCCAGCATCTATCAGGGGCCAAAGTGATGATTCACCCCATGTAAATGAAGACGTCTCCAGCAGCTAATCTCAGAAAGGTAGGCATATGTAAAATAGGTGAAAAGCAGAAGATTAAGACAGGCCAAGGAGACAGAAATGTGTCCAAAAAGAAAGTGGAATTTGTTCATCTGGGTTCACAGAGTAAGTGCTTTCTTTCAAGGACACAGGCTCCTTCTTACCTGGGGCCCACAGTTTGATTTTCAGGCTGTTCTTGGTTTTAAGGAGTTTTACCCTAACTGCTTGACCAATTTCTTCCTTCCACCTGTCTCACTAACATTTTCAGAACTCTCAAAGCCTTTGAGTTTATTGACAGTTAAGACCTCATACTCCACTCACTCTGCCAACCATGAATTTATTTCTAGTTCCATATACATTGGAATGGAATAGCATGTATACACACATCTACACAAATGCACATGTATTCACTTTCTTCCTCTCTCTCACACGCAGACACACGGTTTTAATTCCAGCTCTTCTCTACAGTGACACAGTCCTTACAGTACAAGGGGGTCGATATATGTGGTATCATGTAACCTAGCCACAATGAGCAGTGGCCTGGCCTGACCTTAGGTGTGCTTTTTCTATCGGGAGGAAACCCTACCACAAGAAGACAAATAGCTTCCTTAATGAGAAGAGGCCTTTACTATCTGAGCCAAATTTTATAAAATTAGATAATTTTTCATTCCTAGGAGATATTTTTCATAGAAACAACTAGAATATTTAAGATTGTATAATTATCAATCAAATCTGAGGAAAGTGATCACATACTGATCACAGCAGTGGCTAGATATGTGGGCCAACAAAGCTTAGCCTCAAATGTTTGTTTCAATTTAAATGACAACAGTGTCAAACCAACCTTTGTTATTTTAATTCTTTTCTAGAAGAAAATAATATTTCATTTCTAGATGGTTTAAGTTTACTAAGCCTATAATTATCTAAAAACCATTTTAGTTTTTTTATGTGATGGATAGGTTTTTATTTTTGGTAACATATAAAGTCTTTTAATTTAACTTGAGCTTTTGTAGGTGAGTTCTTGATACTAAGAATGTCATAATCACGTAGACTTTCATTGTGAGTATTTCCATCTCCACTAGTGAAACCTATGGAGAATAGGCGAATTGCTAAGCTTGGAAAATAGTAAGATTGTACATAGAGTGTAATGGGGAAAAAGGCAAATTATTCTAAGTGAATATTTATATTCCAATGAAAAAGAGCTAATAAAACTGAACATGACCATGCAATTAACTCCCACAATACCTCGTGCTGTTAAAACTAAGACCTAGGGAGATGTTATTTTCCTGGGGTCACCCACTAAAATAGAAAACCAATTCTCCTCCTTCCATGCTCAATGTTTTGTTTTTTGGTTTTCTTTTTCCCTGGCTTAAACAGCAAGTCATCAATTGGACCTGGCATTTAAAAAGTCTGCTGGATTTGTGTATTTAGTGAAGAGTGGGAGGTTTTCTGAGAAGGAAAATTAGCTTTATGAAACCTTGGATATGACTGTGGAGAAGGTGTTGAAAGTAATGATAAGTCAGGGTTCGTACTGGGAAAAACAAGTAAAGAAACACGCTGTAAATTCTCAGCACCCTTGTGTAAATATCACTTAGAGGGCAAAGTGGACTCACTGCAAATTCTTGAAAAACATTTTTTTTTTTTTTGGAATCAGAAATTTGGCAGCAGGATTTTTGACTCTTGGAACTGAAGCATTGTTGAATAGTGAGGACTGGAAATGCTATTTGAGTCATCAGCTTAGAGGAAATATTTAAAGCTATGAAAATGTATGAACTCTCTGGGAAAGTGAACTTAAAGTGTCATGGGTAACTATATGGCCATAGAGAATCTTAGACATGTGGGATAGTAGGAGGGAGAGAAGAAATCAAAAGAGATAGAGTAGGAAGAAAACACAAAAACTGAAAAGGGACTCAGGTTTGTGCAGGGTCAGAATAACAAATGAAGAGATTATTTCAAGGAGGCATCTATTAGGTTGAAATGATGGAGAATTAAAATAGCCTCTTTGATTTTGTGGATAAAAAAAATTTGTGAGCTTCCAGGCTCAGTATTTTCAATAAACATAGCTTTTCAAATGTTTGAAAGAGGAAAAGTGAGTTGTATTCTTTTTTTTTTTTATTATTTGACAAGTATTTATTGAGAAGCTACTTTATGATAGGCATATTCTATTGATGCTTTTCATGTTATATATGACCAACTCCTTGGAAAATCTCCCTCATCCTTGAGTTTTACAAGCATGTTTATGTCTAACAAGTATATAAACACTCCCTTCCATGCTTTTCAATGATGCTGTGATATCTTTGGATTATTTAGTGCAAGAAACCTCCAAACAAAATGTTCTTAGATCCTTTCTATTTTTGGAATGTATTTTGGCCCCAGCTGGGAAAACAATACTTAAGCATCTTTATTAAATTCCTGTTAAATTAGTTGGAAGAAAAATTATTCTGGCTTAAAGGTGAGCAAGTGTTCATTTATATTTGTACATTCAGAGTAAGAATTTTGGAATGAGGACTTTGCTGTATGTCTTTTATAATCTCCTTTTTTGGATTGGTAAAATATGGCAGGCTAGTAGCATAAGAAGCAAAGCTCAATTTGCATGAATATCCCTTTAACCCCTGGAACAAATACCTTTATGCAATGGATGCTTCTTAACCTCCAGGTCAGTGTTCTCAAGAGACACTAAAATCCTTTTGAAAAGGAATGAATAAGAAGGCACGGTGTGTGATCATAAGGAAGGGGTAATTTTTAATCTATCCAAGATGATTTTACTCACTTGTCTTTTGGTCCAGACTCTTAAGAGACTTAGGCTGGCGTCTATGCCAAAGAATGTTCAAGTTATTTCCTCATCCCACAACTATTTATTGAGAACCTACTAGATGAATGGAGCTAAAGAAGTGACTTGGAGATACAAGCTTATTTTTTAATGACCCTCATTTTCTAATGTGTGGAGTTACACAACAAATAACTGGCTTGGGGTATTTGAAGTACTATTAAGAAATGTAAAGAAACATAAGGAGATAAAAGTATATAAAGAAATATAAGGAGATAAAAGTAAAGTGTGTATGGGACTAGGTAATGACTTATTACATATACAGTGTGGTAAGCAAAAGAATCTCCGAAGCAGCATTAGCAGAGCCCGGACTTGAATGAGGAGAACAAATGAGTGATGAAAAAAATCTGAAGACAAAAGTTCCATAAACAGCCTAGCCTGGTCAACACGGTGACACTGTGTCTCTACTAAAAATACAAAAATTTTCTGGGCATGGTGGTACGTTTCCCAGCTACTTGGGAGGCTGAGGCAGGAGAATCACTTGAACCTGGGAGGCAGAGGTTTCAGTGAGCCGAGATCGCGCCACTGAACTCCAGCCTGGGTGACAGAATGAGACTCCATCTCAAAAAAAGAAAAGAAACAGCAACATCAGTGTCCTGCAGAGGGGGTGAACTAGGGGCACAGTGGAGAAACAAGAGACAGTGTGGGGAGGGAGTGATAGAAATCAAGCTAAGAAGTACTAAAGTCTCAATCATTAGGGCTTGGTCATTAAGGGATTTTATTATAAGGGTGATGAGAGGCCACTAGAAGGTTTTGAATAAGGAAGTGATACTATCTGATTGTATTTTAAAAATATTGGAGAGTTACATCGTGTAAAGTAATTTGAAGTGGAATAACAAAGGAGAGGAATCAGTTACGAGGCCGTTACAGCTGGATCAGACACAGTCAATTGGAAAAAGGTGGTAGCTATCAAGGGCTTCGGTGCTTCAAGTCAAGATGGCCATTATAATCAGTAGTAAATTGAGAGTAGAAGCCTTTACTAGGGGGCGCGGGCATAGATTTTATTACAAATAATAGGAGAGTAGTTTTTCTTACTTCAGTGGGGTGGTGATTAGGCCAAAGCAGAAGAAGAACCATAATCATGTGAGCACGGGTTAGAAAGTGATGGAATGTTGATAATGGGAGAGGCTATATGGACATTTCCCAACTTACAATTTTTCGAGTTACAGTTTTTCAACTTTAAGATGGTGTGAAAGCAATATGCATTTAGTACTGTTCTCGATTTACAGTGGGGTTAAGTCCAGATAAACCCAGACTAAATTAAAAATATAAGAAGTTGAGCATGCACTTTGGACTTACTATTTTCAACTTAGGACAGGTTTATCTGGTTGTAGTACTATCCTTAATCGAGGAGCATCAGAGCATGTGTAGAGCAGAAGTTACATGGGAGAGAGAGGGATTTCTGTACCTGCCACTCAATTTTTCTGTGACTCTTAGACCGCTCTAAAATATAAAGTGTGTGTATGTGTGTGTTCAACAAAGTTTTCTTATTTTAATGCTAACAGGCACAAAACAATATGACTTCAGATGATGAAAAAAAATCAGTAGAATCGAGTAGTATTATGACTTCTTGATTTTACAGACCTGAAAAATAAGGATCAATGTTGTAATGTTGTCTTTTTTCATCAACTAAGGATATTTTAAAACAATAAGAAGACATTGTTTCTTCTAAAGTTCATTCATTTAATGGAATTTTTTTTTGTTACGAACTTAACCATTATCTTCATTTTTCTTGCTGTTCATTAGAAAAATAAAAGCTTCATCTTCTTGCCCGCAAACACTGATTACTTGGTTCCAAGATTACTTGGTATATTAGTTTTGAAGTCAATTTAGTACTTGCAGAGTTACTCATAGTGTTGCTTTTACATTATTTTTTATAGCACAATTAGGGCTGACAGATAATATATGGAAAATCCAGTTGAATTTCAGACAAACAAGAGTTTAGTACTGTAAATGTATGTTCCAAATAGTCATAGAACTACTTGTATTTTAAAAATTTTCTAATTTACACAGAATTGAAATTGAACTGTATTCTGTATTTTTACTTTCCAATATGGCTATCCTAAACCAAGTTCTTTCAAGAAGCTCATATGTGCATTTTCCTTTGTGGTTTACTCTGAATTGCTTACTGTCAAGATGTATCTATACTGTCACGAAGAGTATCTGTATGCATTAGAATTTTCAGACTCCTACAAAGATTTTTATCCTTTTTCCTCAACCGATCTCAGTTTCCTTATCAGCATTTTCTAGTTTAAAAAGTACTGCAGTGTATTTACTAGAGGGGAAGCATCTTAACTTCCAACCCCTGTCAGAGACAGGTACAGTGGTGCATATGAATTGATGCATCTGAAGCCTGTAAGTCAAGTGCTACAAAGAAAGGCATCCTTAATTCTTTTTTAAGAGGAATATATTAGTAGTTTGACCAAGCTAGCACTTGGAATAATACATTCTCTTTCTTCCCGGATTCTGTGTCCACATCACACACCTCCTGCAAGGCATGAAATGACTAGCTGCATGGTTTTAAATAATTGGGATGGAGTGAGTTTTCTTCACTCATGTATGCATGATTATTGCTCTGTTGCTCTTGGTATTGCTTTGAATATTTTTCTTCCTTACATTAAATGCAAATACAATAGACCATTTGCAGATATTTCTAGCTAGTGAATAGCACGAGACTTATAATTCTTGAAAAGAAATGCTTCTAATCCAAACCCACTTCTGCATTTTTATGTCTGATTCTATTTTCTGTTTTAAAATGGCATTGTAAATGATCTTCAAACAGAAGCAATCTTTATCCCTATTCAAAGCTGCTGTTTTTGCAGAAAAGGAGAAGAAAGGCTATTCTTTAAATTATACCTTTCATCAACCTGAAATAAACACAAGTAGTAAGTCTGGAAGTCTTTGAAAAGAGGGACAGAGACACAGAGCAAGAGAAAGAGAGGAATTTTATTTCCTTGCAGTTTGCAGATGTTAATTACCCTGAATATTATAAAGGAAGCTGAAGCAGCTGGCATGGATTTTTGACAACCACATTTAAATTGTTTATAAGAAACTCTGTCTGGTAAACATGGATGTTTTAGATGCAAGGAGAGATTATGGCATCTGAAATCTGAGAAAGAAAATCAGAAACATTGGGTATGCTCAGAGAGTGTGCAGTCGGATGCAAAGTCATTTATAAACAGAATGAAAATCAGACAGGTCAAGGCCAGGCCTCTTGAACAAACATTGAATATTTGCACCATGTTCAATGTGTGTAAATCTTAGATGAAACTCATTATAGTGATCTATAGAGAGAAAGGCCCAGATATATCATCCTAAAAAGAATATATTAATATAAATTTCTAATATCCTTATTCAGAAATGCATAATAAAGCAAAAAAAATTTTATGGAAGATATTCACCACCAAAAAGAAAGTCATAATTCTAGTCCTCCAGAATAGGTTACTTCTGATTTGAAAGATAAATATTATAGCATCTCATTTAACAGTTTATGAGAAATTCCTTTTATTGATATACCATCTTCACCATTTGGGGGAGCTTTCACTTTTTCAATTCAGATTTTCCTTAAGAAACCATGAGAAGAGGCAATCTACTATGACACAAGATTATGCCATAGAGTACACAGAACTTGGGTTTCCAGGCACCCATTTATGCATGTCTCATGTGTGTTGAGTGTCTGCACTGACGTGTGTTGAGTGTGGAAGAGGTAATGGAGAAAGCTAAACAAGTTCCTGCCTGATTGTGTAGAGTTCTTGGTCTGAAGGCTGATCAAGTGTGAGTTTAGTACACTGACTGTGACCTTGTGTAAGTTATTCAAGTTCAAATTCAGTCTGTTCTTCTAAAAAGAAAAAAAAGAAGATAGATTTATAACATTTATCTCAAGTGATTTAATTCTCAAAATCAACTTTATTGCTGTGTGCTTTTTAAACAATAAAATTTAGGTCTTTTTGTGATGACCTTTGATATATGTATGCAGTAGCATAACTCCCAACATAAGCATGATACGAAATATTTGCTTTTCCATAAAAAATTCCCAGTTGCTACTTTGTAGTTCTTTCTTCCCAAAAACCCAGCCCCTGGAAACTGCTGATCTTCTTGTCACTGTAGTTTACATCTTTTAAGAATTCACGGAAGACAGTTATACATTACATGCACGTTGGTGTCCAGCTTCCTTCACTCAGAAAGCTTTTAAAATTTACCTTTGTTGTTTTCTGTGACATAATTACTCCATCATATGGATATTCCGGTGTTGTTTTGATAATTAAGCAGGAAAGTTTAGGTAAAGGCTAGTGAGCAGTTTCTGATTGGAAGAAATTACTGAAAGACTGCTAACTATTAAATAATAAATGGCTATCTGGCTTTATTTTCTCTTGAGATTTAAGGATTTATATCACATTTAAGAAGTAAAATTTGGGGCTAATGCACAGAGGCTTCATTTATAAATAAAATGAGAAATTTGAAAATTTAGATAGGATCCAGAAAATTTGAGACTGCCCTTGATTCGAATGGCAGGCATGTTCTTTAGGCTGATTTATCCAGTCACATGTCTTGTCTCAGTTCTATTTTCACTCTGTCTGTGTAGATAATACCACATTTAGAAATATGTAATCTCCCAGGGTCAGTTTTTATTGTCACAGACATGACAATTTATGCTGTTGCAACGTCAGTAATCAAAGACTCTGTTAATGGCATCATAAAACTTGGCACACCATTTTTTTTTCTACAGGGAAGAAAATTAGGAGGCTTAATTTCAATATATAAATGGAACTCAGAAAAGTGACCACAGATAAATCTAGAAGCTATATTCAGAAAGAGGTTTCATTTTCTATGTCTTATTCACTAAGAGGATATGTCTTTGAAATTAACTCATTTTTTATGTGTGATCAAAATCCAAAGCAATATTCATATTGTGGTTTTCATAATCCCCAAATTATAGTCTCTTCTGTGCCTAGAACTGGGAGGATAAATTTGGAGGGAGCTTGGTCTGTAATGTTTTTCTTATTCAAAAAGAATGTATACTAGCTTAGAGTTTGGAATTTGGATTTGGATTTTGCTTCTGAGCACTGGTGATCAGGATTTTGCAGTTTGCAACCTCAACTCTCAAATAAATCCAGGATTTATTATTGAGATCAGTAGACTGCCTGCAATGCAACCCTTAGGCCTGCTACTTACACTTAATACTACTTAGCTGAAAACAGCTTAATCAGAACTTGTGGGAATGCCATTGCCTTTTGTATATTAAAAATGTACTCCATCATCAATTGCATTTGTGCCCCAAACATTGTTTCTCATGTTAGTTTTACTATTACTGTCATTATCAGAAGTTTTAGTCCCAAATTTTGATTTTTAACACTTAATACACTACTCCTGTGTTGGAGACAGTGATCATTATTGTGTACCAGCTACAGCATTAGTGGAGGACTTGCATTAGAACACATGTGTCCTCTTTTAATCCCGTCTCCTCAGTGTATAAAAGAGAAGAGGAACATCAGTAGGCTTAGCAATGGCTGTCATTTGCATCAAGGAATAGAGCCAGCATTCATTTTTTATTTCAAGATAGATCCATTTCATCTGTTTGAAAAGCTGCTATTAAAAGGCTTGTAATCCAATGCTTGCAGCTGAGAATAATATAAAATAAAATCATCTTCTTCACTCTTTCAACACCAGCATGAAGAAGGGCCAAGAACTCTTCTCTCGTCATTGACACTATCATCAGTAACTAATGGGAGGTTGGTGGTGGTATTTTTTTCATATACTTTATGCTTTTATAATTTTCCTTGGGCTCAGTTTGTGAATAATGGAGGTGAGTTGTGAACAAACTGTAAGCTTCAAAGAGGCATAATTACTATGGAAAAACTGATGAGGAGAGATCTTGTCTCTATCACACAAACTATCTCCATAATATAAAGCTCTTTGAGATGGTTTGCCATCATCCATTTGATTAGCAAAGTAGACTTTCTATTATTCAATTTCCAAAGACATTTTCTATGAATATATATTGTATTTTACTATCATTGTATTTCTTTCAACTCATCATCACACTTTGTTTTCTTATTTTCGTTCTACCTCACATAGGATAAATTTCTTCAGGAAATCAGTGGTAAGTGGCTTTGAAACAATTTTAGTTTCATTTTGCTATGACTATAATAAAATTTATATTTTACATTACAATTGGATGCACAGGTATTTGCTTAAATTAAATAAAATGAAACATACAAGTTAAATGAAAGTTAGGAAATAGTTTTACAAAACAAAACTTACCCTAAGTGTGAATAATGCACACTGTTATTTTATATTTCATTCTATTTAGTTTTTTTAAAACGGCTCTTTATGACCCACTATATTGATCCCACAACTCACTAATGTTTTGCAAGCCATTTATTGCAAAACACTGATATAAGTGATATATTTGTATCATTGAACAGATTTGTAGAATCTATGTAGACTTGTAAAATTTGAATTTAAACTTTTAAAATATAGACCCCCTCCCCATAGCATACACTCTGTCCTTCTTTTAGTAGGAAATAAAAATTGTTAATTTTATTTTACTGTTGTCACATTGATATGCACATGTGAATACGCATGAATACATATAATGTAAATTATACATGTATATATGTGTTTGATTTCATCTGGATGTTTTTATCATGTGTTTGTGTTATGCCTATAAAAATATAAATAAAAATGAATAACTTGAGCTGGATTACTTGTAAACTTCTGTTTAGTTTAAAAAACAATCATTCTATTACTTATCTTCAGTAAATTATAGCCATGTAGTTATCACTCTAGTAGAGGTAGCAGAATTGCTTAGCTCCATGGGCTGCTTTTTTTTTGATGGGGGGTTTGGAGTGGTGGGGAAGAGCCTTACTATGTCATCCAAGCTGGTATGCAATGGGGCCATCACAGCTCACTGCAACCTCTGCCCCCCCGACTCAAGCAATTCTGCCACCTCAGCCTCCTGAATAGCTGAAACCACAGACATGCACCACCATGCCTGGCTATTTTTTTATTTATTGTATTTTTAGTAGAGACAGGGTCTCACCATGTTACCCAGGCTGGTCTTAAACTCCTGAGCCTAAGTGATCTGCCTTCCTTGGCCTCCCAAAGTGCTGAAATTACAGGTATGACCCATTGCACTTAGCCTCCACAGGCTTCTTCTTGATCGACTGTCATGAGATGTTTAGGGTTTATATTTTTAAAATATCCAATCAGAGCCAATTTGTGGTACAGGTGATGGTTTGGAAAAGTGCAAGGTTTGTTAGAATCCAACACATAATCTCTACTTAATGTCTAGCTAGTAGCCCCTAACTATTGCCTTAACATTATTTTTAAAAATTTCTTTCTTTTTTTCAGTAAAGAGATTCATGTTTCTATTTCTCGAGCCTGAAACTTCTTTATATTTGAAAGTGAAATGTGAACCAGTATACACAATACTTTCCTCTATTGCATTATTTTCTTTTATTTTTTATGCCTTTATTTAGAGATTTTATAGGAAGATGCAGAGATTTCCCAAATTCCTCTTGCCCTCACAAATGGATAGTCTCCCCTATTATCAACATTCCCCACAAAGGTAATACATTTGTTATAATTAGTGAACTCACATTGACACATCATGATCACCCAAAGTTTATAGTTTACTTTAGGGGACATTCTTGGTGTACATTCTATGGGTTTGGACAAATATTAGTGATATGTACCCATCAATATAGTATCATACAGAATATTTTCATTGCTCTGAAAATCCTCTGTACTGTTCAACCCACCCCCAACTCCATCTCATCAACCACTGATCATTTTGGTGTCTCCATCATTTTGCCATTTCCAGAATGTCATTTAGTTGGAATTATATAGTATACAGTGTTTACAGATTGACTTGTTTCACTGATTAATGTGCATTTAAATAAAGTTTCTCAATGCTTTTTTATGATTTAATTGCTTATTTCTTTTTAGCTCTGAATAGTATTTCATTGTCTGAATGTGCTGCAGTTTATTCATTCATTCATCTACTAAAGGACATTGTGGTTATTTCCAACTTGTGGCAATTATGACTAAAACTGTTTCAGACATCTATGTGTAGATTTTTTTTTATGGACATGTTTTCAGTCCCTTTGGGTAAATACCAAGGAGCACAATTGCTGGATCATATAGTGAGATGCTTAGTTTTATAGAAAGCCACCAAACTGTCTTTCTGTGTTGCCGTACCATTGTGCATTTCCACCAGTAATGAATGGGAGTTCCTATTGCTCCACATCCTTGCTAGCATGTGGTGTTGTCAGCGTTTTGATTCAGCCATTCTAATAGTTATTTTAATTTACGTTTCCCTGATGACATATGATGTGGATCATTATATACAATGCCTATTTCCCATCTTCTTTGATGAAGTGTCTGTGAAGGTTTTTGGTCCATTTTTTATTCTGGCTATTTATTTTTTAATTGTTGAATTTTAAGATTATTTGCATATTTTGGATAATAGTCCTTTATCAAATATGTCTGTTGCAAATAATTCTTACCAGTATTTAGGTTTTTGTTGTTCTCTTGACATTGTCTTTTGTAGAGCAGAAATTACAGTACATTAAATTTTCAAGAACAAGTATTAGTTAAGAGATACAAAAATGTGGTTTACCCTTAATAATAATTCCAATACATGGATAAATTTCCCTTGTATGTCCTTTTAAATATCCTTTTCAGTAAGTGATATGTAATTGAAAGTAATGAGAAGCATCATAAACGTAAAACTTCTTTTAATCTGTCATTGCAAACTCTTAACATTCTGTTCCCAGAAGTTTTGATGTAAAAACTTTCAGGTTTTCTTATAAATTATGCTTTAGACATGATGGATAAGATGTCTCTATTAAATTGGCTGATCCCTATTCAAGGCCTAGAATTTACTGTTTGACCAAACGCATAAACACATACAGCAATATGAACGTTGTGTTTCTGTGCTGTATTTAAGCCTGCTTTAGACATCAAAGATTCTCATTATACTGTTGTGAGCTGAGTTACAGAGCTAAAGAATAGCCTTTTGTTGGGAGAAATGGAGCTTAAAAGAAATAGCTAAGTGGTTATGCTTTGCACTGTGAGACACCAGATTTCATATTCAGTACCATGAGATGGTCTTTCAAAAGCCTTCATTTCATGTGCCTGTGCAGTGAGATAGCTTGTCTCACACAGGCTAGAAATGTCCTGGGAAGCTGTGAGACTGTAAATATACATACCCATACCTCTCAGTCTGCGAGAGTAGAGAAATTAAGTCCAATTGGAAATGTATATTGAATATTTGTTGATGTAGATCACTTGAGGGTAAAGTTTTGAATCATTGTTTTTATAGCATTGGGTCCATGAAAACTGTGTGACAGGCTTGGGAGTCTAAAAGAGTAGGACAGAGGCTGAGCACCCACATATTGTGATTTCAGGAGTCTCAAGGTATGCTTCTCTATCTCTTTATACATCTTTATAAAGTACTCATATTTACTTGTCAATTCTCTATCTACCACATTAAGTGATGTGTTATTACTCATAGCTCTGTAAACTACACCAAGATAAAGAATAACCAAAAAATAAAATAAGCTAATACATGGTCAGCAATAAGCTGCCTTATTGGACAAGGAAATGCTTAAGAGCTAAAGTTTATTTTAGTCATGAGCAATTCACCTACAATGGCGATTCTGTCCAAAGTGAAGGGGATGTGTGAAGTAAGTTGCAACAAGAATTCTAAATTGAGCTACTTTAACTTTTTAAACACATTCCAGAATTTGATTAACTACCTTTTCCTTTCCAAAATATTCCTGCAGATGCAAAATGCATAAATAAGCAATAAAGTTTGAAACTCTGTAAGTGTATCATGAAATCAGGAAGTGTCAAGGTGGATTCAAGTGTTAAAAACGTGGAATTGTGTGCTTTCACTTACGACTATAAAATCCAATAAAATAATGGCTGTCATCTAATTAATTATCTAATTAGTTAATTAAAATAATATTAATTCAATTATTGTTATATTTCAGTCATGACCAGTTATGTTATGTATCGGTCAGGAAAATAGAAATCATGCTAGGTAATTCAAAAAGAAAAATATTTAATACAAAAAATTGGGGACTTAGAAAAATCAGTAAAAGGCTTAAGGGAGTGAAAGTTGGGGTGTGAGTGGGATGTCACAAGGTGTCAGTTTGGATGCCTCACTTTTGTCCTGAGAGTCAGAAATGTGTTGCTTTCACCCCAACTTAGAATACTGTAGGAAACAGATTCCAATGACAAAACTGATCACTAATCTCAAAACTGGGTGTTGGACAGGGGAAGTGGAGTTCTTCTGGCTGTGATAAAACTTCAAATCTGGCCAGGAGTGGTGACTCAAGCTTGTAATCCCAGCACTTTAGGAGGCCGAGGCAGGCGGATCATGAGGTCGGGAGTAGTTCGAGACCAGCCTGGCCAATATGGTGAAACCTCACCTGTGTTAAAAATACAAAAATTACCTGGGCATGTTGCACGTGCCTGTAGTCCCAGCTACCCGGGAGACTGAGGCAGAAGAATCGCTTGAACCCAGAAGGCAGAGGTTGCAGTGAGCCGAGATCACGCCACTGCACTTTAGCCTGGGCAACAGAGCGAGGCTCCGTCCTAAAAACAAAAACAAAAACAAACAGACAAAATCTCCAAATCCACCAAACCCATGTGCCCACTGATCTCTGCAGCTAGAACAAATGCCATCAGGTGGCAGCATGGTTGGCATATTTATGCTTGGTATAAGAAATATACCAACTAAAGCAACTACTCTTAGAACTACCCTAGAAAAAAATTCACTAAAGCATTGTCTATCTCATCTATGTTTTAAGAATAAATATTCTGGTCAATAATGTATGAGAAAAGTATCTTATTTATATCATAAGGGTAAATATTTTGGTCTATAATGTATGTTAGTTATTTTAATTGGATGGAAAACCTCTTAAAAGAGTGTTTTATTATTGTATAAAAAATTACCACAAACTTAATAGCTTAAAATAACTCATGTGCTGTCTCACAGTTTCCATGAGTCAGGAAGGAGTCTGGGTACAGCTGAACTGGATCCTCTACCCAGGATCTCACACGACTGCAAACAATGTGTCAGCCATCATTGAGGGCTAATATGGAGACCCGACTGGGGAAGAATCCACTTCTAAGCTTATTAGATTGTTGGTAGAATTAATTTTCTTGTAGATGTAGAGCTCATGAGAGCTTGCTTTTTTTTTTTTTTAACTTTAATTTTTGGAGTTTGCTTCTTTCGTTATAGTTGTTTTTATTATTATTATACTTTTTTATAGTTTATTATTATTATTCTTATACTTTAAGTTCTGGAGTACACATGTAGAACATGCAGGTTTGTTACATAAGTGTACACGTGCCATGGTGGTTTGCTGCATCCATCACCCTGTCTTCTGTATTAGGTATTTCTCCTAATGCTATCCCTCCCCTGGCCCCCCACCTCCCTGTTCTCCCTCTCCTAGCCCCCCACCCTTCGGCAGGCCCCAGTGTGTGATGTTCCCTTCCTTGTGTCCATGTGTTTTCATTGCTCAACACCCACGGTGAGTGAGAACCTGCGGTGTTTGGTTTTATCTTCTTGTGTCAGTTTGCTGCTTTAAGGCTTGTGTCAACTCAGAGAAAGTCTGTCCTTGCTTTTAAATGGCTTACCTGATTAAGTCAGACCCACCCAGGATTAAGGTTCTTAATTACATTATTTATCCTTTGCCATGTGAAGTAATAAATATGGGAATTATATACCATGATTCTGCTCATGATTCATATTCTTAGGTTCTACCCACATGTAAGGAGAAGAGATTATAAAAGGGCATGGATCATTGTGGAGAATTCCTCCTACCATAACTGTTAAAAGAGATTTTACTTTACTGGGATTTTCTGTCTCACACTGAAGGACACACCCTTTCTAGGGTTATTTTTCCACCCATTGGCTTTATTGGATTATTAGTATAATAAATTTCTGAATGAGAGGTATAATAAATTTCTCCAAAGCAGAGTGACCATTTAGATTGGTATAATTTAATTCCATGATCTTAGATTACATTATTCTAGAACTAGAAGTTGCTATAAAATGCACCATGCCATTTTCTGACATTAAAAAAAAAAATAAGCTGAGAACCAGAATATGGATTGTACATTGTCATAGCTAAAATGTAGGCATCTCCCTGGGTAAAACTTGTTGGAAGTATTTATTTGTTATAAAAATAAGGAGAAAATTCAAGTGGTTACAAAAATTTGGTGGCCTAGGATTTTAGACTCACCACTTTAGGTAACATAAAGTTGTTATGCTCTATCTTGATGAGGACTTTGGAATATAGGTTGACTATTCCTTATCTGAAATGCTTGGGATAAAAATTATTTTTGATTTTGGAATTCTTGGATTTTGGAATATTTGCAGATATATATATATATATATATATATATATATATATATGGATATCTTGGGGATGAGACCCAAGTTTAAGCACAAAACTCACACATATGTCTCATATAAATTTATATAAATAGTGAAGATACAATTTTCTACAATAGTTTAAATAATTTTGAGCATGAGACAATGTTTTAAGCATGAAACAAAAATATTTGTTAAAACAAACAATTTTAACAAAATTGTACTGATTTTGAGCTTGTGTATATTGAATCGTCATAAAGCAGCGGTATCACTATCTCAGCCCCCCATAGGGACAATCTGTGGTTCTTTGGCATCACCATCAGTCCTGACTCTGAATTTATATGCTACTGATAAGCAATCCTTTTTGTACACTTATACACACATAAGCACTTAACAGCAAAAAATATGACATATCATGAATACAGTGAAAAAATAATGTGTTCAAGATAAGTAAGCAGCACAGTCACATCACCAGATGCCTGTATCAGCTGTTAAACAATAGCAGCAACAAACAGCAGGATTTCAATCTCTACCCATGCTGTGTTTTGATTAAAAGGTTAGTGTACACTGTATGTTTTCAGTTGAGAAGAAACATCAGAAGCAGTTGAGAGACGAGGTTGTGGGTCCTCAAGGGATGAACAGAAGCTCTTTTGGATAACATTTTAAAATGGTTCCTCCAAAGATACCTACCTCATTAGCAATGGTTTGCATATCAAGAGTCTCTCTTTAATTTTACAAACTAACATGATTTGTTGTTCTGTTATAAATGCATGCTGCTGTGGTCCTTCAATAAGCCCACAACATGTTTTCACCATGTTGCCCACAGGCACTTTTTCTGCAGGGTTAATGACATCATCATCATCATCTCTATTATTACAATCACCTGGATTCAAAACCATTTCAGCCATTTCACCATCAGTCAATGAATGAACACTGGAGCCTCGTGATCCATGTTAAAAAACCTGAATAAACACTTCTTTCAGTTTAATAATAGACTCTAAATCAGGGGTGTCCAATCTTTTGGCTCCCCTGGGCCACATTGGAAGACGAATTGTCTTGGTTCATGCGTAATATACACTAACAATAATGACAGCTGATAAGCTCAAAAAATTGCAAAAAGGCCTCATAATGCTTTAAGAAAGTTTATAAATTTGAGTTGGGCTGCATTCAAAGCCATCCTGGGCCTGTGGGCTGGAGATTGCACAAGCTTACTCTACTGATGTATTTTTTGCATACATAAGGAGGTCAGACGTCATTATTTTTTTCTCACTTGACATACAAAGTCCTTCAAAGTCGTCACCTTGTTTGTCATTAACACTGAACATAGTCACACCCTAGAGGTTATGCCAGGCATACACAACTGTCTTTATTCATTGTGTTCCAAGTATTGGGAACAGTATAGATGGCATCTTTCTTCCTAAACTCCTTTTGAAAGCCTTCCACACCCTCACCTCTGTTCACTGATACTAGCCTGCTGTTTAAGAAAATGTTTTTATATTTTCTCTTCATTGATCTAAGCATACCTTAGTCTTACAGATGAATTATGAAGTCACGTGGGAGAAAGTACATGGCATAACCATTGCTTTTATGGTAATGCTGAATGTATGAGAATTTATTATGAGAATTTTAGCTGTAGGATGAGAAGAACAGCTGCTAAGAAATAACAAAATCTTTCAGTTATCATCCAGTCCAGTATTCTGCATGAGACCATGAGTTACTGGTAAAAATGTTCATGAAACCAATTAGAAAGATATCTCTCGTGATTCATGCCTTTTTGCTATCATAATAATGGACTGGTAAAAAAAACTTACTCCTTGAAAACAATGAGATTGAAAACTTTTGCCTATTACAGCAAGTTTACAGAAATACTAATACATGGGCACTGCATTAATATATTCTAGCACAGTTTTTTGGTTATCCCCATTTTTAATTACTGTAGGGGCTCTTTTATCAACTATAGTCCATGTTTTTCTGGAACAATAATCCCCAAACAGCAATATTTTATCAACCTAATAGCCTTGTTCTGGCATCAGATTTTCATCAGCACAGCCTTGGCAAACTTATCAGTGAATTTCTCAGCAGCTTTGTGATCAACAGATGCTTTATTGTCACAAATCTTTAAAAATGTAATGCTGTGTCTTTTCTTAAATTTCTGCAACCAGCCTGTTGAATGTTCACAGTTCTCTTCAATTTTCAGTTGACTGTAATAGATCTTTGCTCTTTTCATGATCAGCATACCATTATATGTTATGTTCACCATTTTGCTGATGGATCCACCCTTTTAATACATGATTGAGATCTTCATTCTTAGTGTTCAGCAGTGCTTTTCTATTTTTCATTAACTTCTGTTGATCACTTTTAACATAGAACTTCCATTTCTTTGGGTTATATATGGTGGACATTCCAACACCATACTCTTCTGTAAGATGTTTCAGACTTACACTGCTGTCCAGTGTTTTCCCAGTAGCTTGACTTTCTGTGCTCTAAATAAACATAAATACTTCCTTTTTTCTATCACTGTTACCCACAGGGGTATCTGCAAGGCCCACAGGGATATCTGCAAAATGTTTTCAGCATTATAACATACAGATGAAAATAATCATGAAACAAAAACAAAAAACAATGAGTAATGCATGTACGTCTTGGCACCAGTATCATGGGGAACCTGCCACTGGGGCATCTGGCCTACACAACGGGTGTGCTTATGTGAGGAAATCTGGGCATGCATGGAAAAGACCTATCACAACTGAAGGGGCTGAGAGGATCTTTTTTTACTTGGGGATGCTGAATTAAATGTGTGTTGCGTGCCTGAATTTGGACTCTGATCTGTTACATGAAGTTAGGTGTGGAATTTTCCACTTGTGAAGTCATTTTGGCACTTGAAAAGTTTCAGGCTTTGGAATATGTTGGATTTCTGATTTTCAGATTAGAGATACACTACCTGTACCAAGCAGTAAAGCCTTTAGTAGGACCCTTGGTCAAATGATTAATCTCTAACTCTGCTATCTTAAAGAGACATATTGCCTATTTACTTAATTGTTTTAGACATACAACTCTTTCATTAGCTTGCTACGTAACTACAAAATTACTTTCACTTAATTACTTTTACCTATCCTTTGTCTTACCAGGTTTAGGTCTTTCTGTTTCCACAGATCAATGTAAGAACCAGCCCTTTAGGTCCTATTTCTGTAATTTATTTATAAGAAATTGACAGAGTTCTGCATATTACTTAGTGCCGCCTGGATAATACCCTAACGTTTTTTTCAAATTTAGAAGATGGCAAACACATACACATACACGCACCCCTCACACCCCAGAGAAACAGTGTATTTTATTGCTCATAATAATGAGTTACGATAAACAGCAATTTTTCATCTTTGCCTTGGTTGCCAGAATAGTTAGAACTATCGTTATCTTCCTAGGGTGAGCCACTGCCCTGATGTGCCTGGGATTGTTGGTTTTCTTGGGGCTTGAGACTCACTAGTAAAACCAGACCGTTTCAGGCTAATTGGGATGGTTGTTTACTTCTTCTTCTAAGAGTAACGTATGTTTGTCTTTGAAATCTAAAAACTATACAAAAATAGAAAAAAAATTGTAAATAAACAATCTAAGTGAGGAATTCTATTTGACTGATTGGATTAAGGAACCAGAACTGAGGGTAAGAGAGAATGACTAAAGGAAAGAGTTTGAAAGTCATTGATGTGGATGGGGCAGCTGAACAGCAGATGGTCCCTTTATGTGCCATGTAGAGAAGAGAAGGAGATATAGAATAAAGTAGTAGGAGAATAAAAGAAAATAGTTTAGGAAATAGGAAGGAAAACTTCTATTTTCATGATTGGCTAAAGCTCTTCTATTTCTTTTTAATTTTTTAATCAATATTTTGCGTTTCTTGATCATTTTTTAATTTTTAAAATTTATTTTTATTTTTTAATGAGACTGTCCATTTTTTAAATGGTGTTAAAAATTAATCAGTTATGGAGGTGTTTTGTTAGGAGAAAAAGTCTACACTAAGATATTAATCTACAAAATTTGGGCCTGAGTGTTGCTACAAAGCTCTGAGTAGAGATGTTTTGGTTGGAAATGGTGCAGAAAGAATTCCAGCCACTGCCACATATTGCAAAGTACTCCCTGGTGCCCCTGCATCACCACTTTCTCAGCCTGTACTATGCCAACATATTGTTTTTCTGTCCAAGTAATTTTCAGTAACACCCACAGAATCCCCAGTGGTGATTGCATCTAACATAACACCTGGCAAAAATTCAACTTAATGTGAGCAAAATGGCAACATCGAATACATGCTTCTGAATAAAACTCTTGCTTCAAATTCAGAAAGAGAGGAAAGGAAATAAAGAAGTCCATGACTATGATATTAAGATGTCTTTAGCCACTAATTTTAAGACAAAATAAATAAAGACAACATGCATATTTTATAACATGGTTTCAGCATCACTAAGAAAAACAAAATTATACAGTTCTACCCAGAGAGCAGTGTGATAGCAGCCGATTAATAATTAAAACCAAGTCTTTTTAAAATGAGCTTGTTCTACTAAATTCAAGAAGCATTTAAGAAGTCTGTCTTAGGTTTCAGGAACTGTGCTAGCTCCTTTCATTTACATTATTATTTTTAATCAGATGAATTTCACCAAACATAAATGTCTTATAAGTTTTAAATTCCCTTTGTATCATAACATTATTTATACACTGTAAGTTCACCATTCCACTTAGTTTATCATTCAATAAATGCAACTTTTTTTTTGACAGAGATATGAGAGAAAAGGAAACTGAAAGTTGTCAGAACACTTATACCATTTTGCTCAGTTTCTGATTCAATAAATTGCTCTGTCACATGGAAAATTGGTCACCTAAATGTAGATTTTTTATGCACAAGACTTGATGCTCACAAATCCCATTACTACATAATAGGATCAATGAGGCCTCATTTGAAAATGTGCCCCCTGTGGTCTGAGCTGAATCTTGTCATGTGCATTGTCAAATGAATAGTCCCACTGTTGGCTCCATCTCCACAAGCTGACAGCTCAGTCTTGGCTCTGGCATAATGTGGCTTTTTGTTTTGTTTTTGTTTTAGGTAGAGTTCTTAATCACATTAAAAGCTATTATAATTCCCTGGCCAATCAGCTTGCTCTTGGTGTGGCCATTCTTTCTGAGTAACAATGCTTTATGAGTAATAGCTTTCCATGACATTGATGAGATGACATTATCCTGGCAACATAGTGCCTTTTGTCCAACAGTTGATGCTGCCTTCTTCACCGTATATAAATCTGGAACACATAGGAAGGTGGTCAGAGTTGGAAATAAGAAAACTTTTTCTCCACCTATTATTACTTAGGATGTTGTTCTATTTATCCTGTGCTTCGTGAAGGCCACCCTTAGTATCAACCCACTTTTCTATTTCTTATTTTAGAATGGAAAACAAAAGCACTTTAAAAGAGTAAAATCTGCATTCATATTATGCTAAAGTTTCATGTCCAGCATAATGATTAAGAAAATGGCCTATGGTAATTCCATGTGCCATTGTTGAAAAAAAAAAAATACTTTTTAGATTGGTGCTGGTGTAAGTAGCCACTTTTCTCTGTTGGGTGTGTATTTTAAAGTTTTTTTTTTTTTTTAATTAATGCCAAAATGAAAATGAGTAATTTGTAAACTTAATTATATGTCTTGTATCTTATTAGCTTAGTAGTTGGAACCACTTAGTCTTTAGGTGCAAGACTGTTGTTAGGTAGTACTGAGAAAAAAAAAATGTATGTGTTATGAGGCTGTACATTTTTTTAAAAAAGCAATATGCAATAAAGAGATGAATTCATTGGGTGTACAAAAAAAAAAAAAAAAAAAAGAAAATGGCCTATGGAATTAGGTTTTGAAACCTGGCTCTTTCTTTCATTACCTGTATGACCTTTAGAAAGCCATGCAAACTCTCCAAATAGGAGTTTCCCATGTACACTGTATAAATAATAATAAATATCTACATCCTAACATGTTTCAAGAAGTCAAGGAAATAATGCAAGATGACTTACTATGCTTGTCACATATTAAGTGCTGGTCAAATGATTGCCGTTATTTTTATTAGAAGGCATAGAAAAGTAATTTCGTTTTTTATGCATCTAGAAAATTATTATTAAAAGTTTTATTTGTTATTAAATTATTAATTGAATTATTCTTAATAGTTATTACCTTTAATAAAGGTAATATTAATATCTTTATTGATGGTATGAATTGTTATTTTATAACAATTTAAAATAAATTATGATAAAGTTGTGCATTTTCTAAAGAAAGTTCACACAAAAACACTTGCAAAGAAAATGTAGAATCTTACATTATTAAAAATATTTTAATTTTAGCACATTTATTCTTGTAACATATGCTTATTTTGTTTCCATGGATTTTCTTAAAATATTGTAGTAACTGAAACTTTAAAAAATTAATATTCCTGAAGCAAGCTATGTAATGACCTATTATTCAGAGATACTTATTTACACTAAGCACACACAGATACATACCTAAGGGCCTTCTATAAAAGTAACATATAGAAAGATAAGAAAATAATTCCTCCCTGAAACTTCCCAGAGGAACTCAAGTTATATCCATCAGGAATGAAATAGAAGTCTTAGAAGCACAGAAAACACCTGCAAGGCTATGAAACATAGGTCACTTTTTTTTCCTATGACAATGTAAAAATCACACATTTTTCAGAGTTCTAACAAAACATCTGAAAGTAACTGATACTGAGCACCAGTTCTGACACAGTAGACCTGTGGTAGCTTCAGACACAGGTTGATGTATGTCTCTTAGAAAGCACTCCAATTCTCACAACAGCACCAGTGTTTTCAGAGAGCTCATGTCCATACCCTCTACAGCCATATGAAAAGAGCACAACACAGAAATTTCATGGTTACTTGTATCAAAAAACAAACAAACAAAAACAGAGATATAAATATTACATAATACAGAGACACCTAGTCAGCCTCCTTCTGGCTCATTTCTGAGAGGTAGACACTGACCAGGACCAGGGTTTATAGATGGTCATGTGACATTTGCACATGTTTGCACATAGGATGCAGGAAACACAGTCAATCAAGAACATCTACCTTCCTTCTGTACTTTGTGGTTTGAAAAATAGCCACCACACCATCCTCAGCACCACACACACACCTGGCACCAGAGGTTTTGTTTGTTGTTGATTTCCTTCTAGGCCAGGAGGAACTTTGAGCCAATCATTTTCTGTTTCTGCAAAGAGTAAATTCTTTGGGAAGCCTCATTACCAAATATGTCCGAAGATCCCAAAGACTTACACAAATGAAAGCATGGTTTATATTCAATATTGCCATTTCTGATTTACCTGCAGCTCTTATGATCTCTCTCCCAAGTAGATGGAGAAGATAGCTGGATTTGGGTCCCAGGTAATAACATGGAAGTTGAGGACCAATTATATTAGATAGCTGTTGAAATCAGTGAGAGGCATGAGAAGAGGTATGGAGGAGTGAGAAGGTTTCAGAAAAGAGAAAAATAAAAAATGAAGAGGGAATGGAGAACAAAAGGTTTTGAACACTTCTAAAATAAGCAAAAGTGACTGTAATTAAGTGGGTTCATCAGTAAATTGGCATGATTAATCTTATATAGCAAAATTATTTTGAATCAATTGAGATAATAGATTGAGCTAATAAATGTGAGAACATTTCATGAAAATTCAAGCACAATATGAATGTGAAATTTTAGTTGTAAGTTATTATAGCTATTTTACAAAGTGAAAAGCCTAGGGACATAGAAAAGGTTTAAATTAGTAGGATAGTAATTATTCTGTACTTCATCATTTCAAATTTCTTTTCTGATGCAAAAAAGGAGAGGGTAATGTCTGTGGTGCAGGTGTTAAAAATGCCGTTTGCCTGGGATGTCACATGCCTCTTACTCTTTCAGGTCTCATGTAAATTGCTTCAGTATCTCTTTATAAGTCTTACAAACTCTGCACCACTGCAATTGCCCAAAGATTCCTCAACCCACTGGCAACTGAGTTTTTTAAGACCCCACAGGCTATACTCACCTACCTGATAAATTATTCAATTTTCTGAGCTGGCTTCAGACAGTTTTTTTAGTCTTTTTTTTCCAGGTGGAGGCTATGCTGACTAGCATATTGCATTACTGACTCCAACGCTTCACCCGTTCTGGTATGCCTTCTCTTTTCAATGTGACTCTGTTGTTCCTTCTAGAATCTGAGTAGAGTGTATTTTGTTTCCACTGACTTTGGGATTGGCCATGTGGCTTACTTTGGCAAATGGAACATGGCAGAAATGATGGTGTGCCACCTCTGGGTCTATGCCTCAGAAGGCCTTGCAGCTTTCAAGTTGCTTTCCTAGTCCTCTGCCATAGCCTTAGGAGGAACTTTCCTTGGATATCCAGCTTGTCCAAGGGGGATAAATGACGTGGAGAAGAGCTGTGTCAGCCTAGGTTAACCATTCGCAAGATATCTCACAGATGCATGAGCTAAAACAATTTTGTGTGTGTGTGCTATTGATAACTTGAGTCTGTATGTGATGCAGGATTATCATAGCAATAATTAACTGGTACACTAAACGTCCACAGTCAGTCATCTGTTTTGGAGCCATGGGAGTGAGGGCAGCAACACACTCTTCAGGCTACCTTCCTCTTGGTTACTCTATTTATCTGTCTCTCTATTTTCTCTATATTAACATCTGCACTTCCCTAATCAGTCTACAGATTCTTTCTTTAGCTTTGGTTTAAAAAACATTCACTTGACATAATAGTGGAGAAAATACATAGTCCATTTTAAGGTAAACAATGGAAAAAACCCTTATATTGGAACATTCAGGTCTCCTTACACCTGAACTAATCTGTAATTTAAATTCAGCTTAAGGTTATTCAAATATGTAGCCACTAAAACCAAACAAAACAAAAGAGACTTGCAACTTACTGTTACATTGTCACACCTCTGGGCATGATACATATCCAGATGGGTTGAGAGTGACTAAATTGCATTCTTGGATGAACATAGATATGTATCTTTGGAACTAGGCAGAGGCAAGTTACTACAGCTAGGCACCAGCTAACCTTGTAAGCCTGGGAAGGATAAGCAGCTTTTTCAAACAACTTTTTCTCTTGGTGCCAAAATGTAGATAATATCTATGATCTCAGTTTACTATGAGTGCTCAATGAGAAAGATGTATTTGAGATCATTTGACAAGTTATAGGAGTCAGTAAATGGCAACCTCCTTTCTTTTTTCCAACCAAATGTGTATCCCATAGTATCTCTATCCTTATTACAATCCCCTTACATTTGTTTAAATAAGTGACATTGTATTTTATTTAGGTGTAGTTCTACTAAAAAGGACAATTTACCATAAGTTATAAGGAATTTATGATGACGTCAGATGGAACTGTGTGAAACTAAGCTGAAGAGGCCTAAGGCACACATAATCTCCCGACCCCTTCTACGTGTCTATGCTCAAGGGATAAACCCATTAAATTTTACTTTGATTTTGGATTCAACTGAACCTGAAAATTCAAAGTAACCCCCACAAAAGTCTGCCAAGTTTATTTTTCAAAATTTTGGTTGAGAATCTTATGTTTTTCATCTCGAACAGAGGCTGGCTGAGAAGCTGATACTCCTTTTCTTGGCCATCATCTCTTGAAAAGCTCATGATCTTCAGTTGGCCTTTGGACCCAAAGACAGACTTTTATTTTCCCATGAAAATCCAAATTGGTAACATTATCTTGGATACCCACCACAGGCAAACAAATCGTGCTAACTTGTTTGTATTAAAAAATAAATATTAAAATATTCAAAAATATATTAGGATAATATTTCTTGTTCTGATAGTTTAAAGGGATATTAAAATCTATGAGTTTCTTTCTTTCCCTTAGAGCTTTTCCCAATAAGCTGCTAAAAACATGAATAACTGTATTTCAAGAATTTTCTCTTCTATATAATCCCCGCTTAGATGTTTTCAGACACTAAAGAAGTTTTCAAAGACTAACCTTTGGAAAATGTCTTTTTAGAAAGGAATAAACAAAAGGAAACGAAAACTATGTGAAATTTCCCAGAGAAACTTCTTCTAATTTCCACTAATGGGTATGCAGGTCATATGGAAAATTGAACACCAAAATCTAAGTTTTCAGGGCAAGAGAATTTATGCATACAAATCCTATTACCAGTTAATGGGATTTGTGTGGATCCCCAGTGACCTATTTAGAAAATTTACCCCCTGCTGTTCAAGATGAATATATCATGTGAACTAAACCTGAAAACAGAGTCCTACTGTTGGCTTCATCCCCAATCTGTCAAGCAAGCCCTCTATGATGTTCATGGGATTCTGGCAACAATTTCAGCATGTATATCTGACTGACAGTGCAAAATGACGTCTGTATTTTCTCATTGAAGTTATCTGAAATTTGTTTCAAATGCATTTTTTCAGCCTTTTTCCTCCCCTCCCTCCACTTCCTCCTTCTTTTTCCTTTTCCTTTCCCTCTCTTTCTCTTTTTTCCTCCCACTTGCCTTCCTCCTCTTTCTTGTTCTTGAACTGAAAGGAAACAAAGCAAGCATTAATGCATTAATATTCTCTTTGCCTGGATTTTGTTGAAGAGATGGAGGTCTGTGTTACAACTGAAGAACATATAGCTGATGTGGGTTCAGAATCCTCTCTGGGATATACCTACACAAAAGTCAGAGAATTCTTTGTAAGTCAGGCCTATCAGACGTTGACAAACCAAATCTCTCAGGCAACCGAAAATGTAATGTTTGCTGTGAGTGACTTTGTCTTCCTTCTTGAGCAATACTCCTTTCCCCAACACCTATTCTCTTTGGGACCAGGACACTAAGTACTCTCATCTGTCCTCTCTCTGGACACAGAATCACACTCCAGATAGCACTGCTCCATCCTTCAAAATGGCACATTTCTGCTTACCAGCCGACAAAAATACCCATTTACTTAAAGTATAAATTTCAGCTTCTTTTTTGGAACGTACAATCCGAACAAAATAAAACAAAATCAAATGAATGCATGATTGAATTATCTCTCCTTAAATATCTGAATTCTAGATGTTTTTTGTGACTAAAGTATTAAACAGCTTGATAATTGTGAAACACCAGATAATATCAATGGAAATGTGGGATAAGGAACGACTTTGGGCAAGAATTTTTGATATCACTAAGATCACTCAGATCTTCAATCTTGCAGAGGTTTACCCTTTTAAATGAATCCTGGGTGGGTAAAACTCAAAGAATTTTAGATTGAATTAACGTTAAGTAAACATAATTATTTACAATACAATATGATTCTTATGTAAGGTATTTTTAACTTTTCAGCAGCTGGAGCTTTTAAAACATATTGAAATCACAATTAGTTTGTGTACATAAAATTTATGATTATACTTTTTATTATTTTATTTTATGTGGAAGCTCACTTTCCCTTTAAAATTTCAGGACATTAAAGCAGATGCATTCAGTACACAATTTTTGATTGCTTACTATCTATCGATACATGTATCTCTTTTTTCACTGTTCACACACGAAGCTTCTTTTATTTTTGTGCTTGTTCAAATTTCAGTTAAAAAGACAGTAATTTTGCAAATTTAATCAGGAAACTAAAATAAAAATATTATAAACAAATTAGGCTGGAAGGGTAATACAACAAACATGATTTATATTGTAAAAGATATACTAATTTATCCTAAAATATGCTGCTGAATTTAACACATTATAATTGTTAGTTTTTTTACCCATCTTCCTCACTATTAAGTTTTTCTTTTTTAACTCTAATTTTAGATTCAGAGGTCCATGTGCAGGTTTGTTACATAAGTAAATTGTGTGTCATGGGGTTTTGATGTACAGATTATTTCATCACTCAGGTAATAAGCATAGTTCCTGACAGGTAGTATTTTGATCCTCACCCTCCTCCTACCATCCACCCTTGAGCAGGCCCTGGTGTCTGTCCCTTCTTTCTTTGTGATCATATGTACTTGATGTTCAGCTCTTAGTTTTAAATGAGAACAAGCAGTATATGATTTTCTCTTCCTGTGCCAGTTTGCTTAAGATAATGGCCTCCAACTCCATCCATGCTACTGCAAAGGACATGATTCCATTCTTGTGTGTGGCTGTGTGGTATTCCATTATGTATATGCACCATATTTTCTTTATCCAGTTTACTGTTGAGGAGCATTTAGGTTGATTCCGTATCTTTGCTACTGTGGATAGTGCTGTGATGAACATATGTGTGCGTATGTCTTATGGTAGAATGCTTTATATTCCTTTGGGCATAAACCCAATAATGAGATTGCTAGGTTGAGTGGCAATTCTGTTTTAAGTTCTTTCAGAAATCGCCAAACTGCTTTCCACACCAGCTGAGCTAATTTACATTCCCACTAACAATGTATAACCTTTCCCATTTCTCTGCACCTTGCCAGCATCTGTATTAACATCTTAATGATAGCCCTTCTGTTTGGTGTGAGATATCTAATTAGAGTTTTAGTATGCATTCCTCTAATGATTAGTGATGTTGAGCCCTATTTTATATGCTTGCTGGCCACATTTATGCCTTCTTTTAAAAAGTGTCTGTCCATGTCCTTTGCTCACTTTTTTATGGAGCTGTTTGGTTTTGGCTTGTAAATTTAAGCTCCGTATAGATTCTTGATATTAAACCTTTGACAGCTGCATAGTTTGCAAATATTTTCTCCCTTTCTGTAGGCTGTCTGTTTACTCTGATGGATAGTTTCTTTTGCTGTGCAGAACCTCTTTAATTAGGTCCCATTTGTTCAATTTTTGGTTTTGTTGCAATTTCGTGGGATATCTTCATCATGAAATCTTTGCCTGATCCTAATTCCAGAAGGGTATTTCTTAGGTTGGCTTCTGGGTTTTTATTGTTTTGGTTTTTACATTTAAGTTTTTAATCCATCTCGAGTTGACTTTGTTTATGATGTAAGTAAAGGGTCCAGTTTCAGTCTTCTGCATGTGGCTACTCAGTTATACCAACACCAGTTATTGAATAGGGAGTCTTCTCTTCATTGCTTCTTTCTGTCAAATTTGTTGAAGATCAGGTGGTTATAGGTGTGTGGCATTGCTTCTGGGCTCTCTATTTTGTTGGTCGATGTGTCTGTTTTTGTACTACTATCATGCTGTTCTGGCTACTGTAGCCCTGTAGTGTACTTTGAAGTCAGGTCAAGTGATGTCTCCAGCTTTGGTTTACGTGTGTTTGGTTGTTTGGTTGGTTACTTTTTGTTTTGTTTGTTTTGTCTTTTTGCTTAGGATTGCCTTGGTTATTTGGGCTCTTTTTTGGCTCCATGTAAATTTTAAAATACCATTCTAAAAATTCTGTAAAGAATGTCATTGATAGTTTGATAGGAGTAGCACTGAATGTATAAATTGCTTTGGGCAGTATGGCCATTTTAACAATACTGAATTTTCCTATCTGTTAGAAATATTGATTCTTCCTATCTATTATTCCTATCCATGTTTTCCCTTTCTTTGTGTCACCTCTGATTTCCTTGAGCAGTATTTGGTAAGTCTCATTGTAGAGATCTTTCACTTTTCTGGTTAGCTGTAGTCCTAGCTTTGGGGTTGGTTTGTCCTTGCTTCTCTAGTTCTTTCGGCTATGATGTCAGGTTGCTAAATTGAGATCTTTCTAACTTTTTGATGTGGGCATTTCGTGCTATAAATTTCACTCTTAGCATTGCCTTAGCTGTGTTCCAGAGATTCTGGCATGTTGTATCTCTGTTCGCATTAGTTTCAAAGAACTTCTTTATTTCGGCTTTAATTTTATTATTTAACCAAAAGTCATGCAGGAGACAGGGAGAGGTGGACAACACCTGTAATCCCAGCACACAGGGAGGTTGAGGCGGGTGGATAACTTGAGGCCAGGGGTTTGAGACCAGCCTGGCCAACATCATGAAATCCTGTCTCTACTAAAACTACTAAAATTAGCTGGGCATGGTGGTGCATACCTGCAGTCCCAGCTACTTGGGAGGCTGAGGCAGAAGAATTGATTTAATCTGGAGGTGGAAGTTGCAGTGAGCCAAGATTGCACTACTGCATTCCAACTTGGGTGACAAAGCAATATTCTGTCTCAGGTTGAGGGGGGTGGTGGTAAGTTGTCATTCAGGATTAGGTTAATTTAATTTCCATGAAATTGTAAGGTTTTGATCAATTTTCTTAGGTCTAGTTTCTAATTTTATCATGTGATGTTCCAAGAGAGTGGTTCTTATAACATCAGTTCTTTTCCATTTGCTGGTGACTGTTTTATTTACAATTATTTGGTCAATTTTAGCATATGTGCCATGTGGTGATGAGAAGAATGTATATTCTGCTGTTTTGGGGTGAAAAGTTCTGTAGATGTCTATCAGGTCCATTTGATTTAGTTCTGAGTTCAGGTCCTTAATATCTTTGTTAACTTTCTGCCTCAATGATCTAATACTTTCAATGAGGTGTTAAATGAAGTCTCCCACTATTATTGTGTGTTTATGTAAGTCTCTTCCTATGTTTCTAAGACCCTGCTTCTTTATCAATCTGGGTGCTCTTGTGTTGGGTGTATATATATATATAATATATATGATATATATATATAAATATATATATTATATATATATTATAAAATATATATATATATATATATATTGGCTAGTTCTTCTTGTTAAATTGAGTCCTTTGCTATTATGCAATATCCTTCTTTGTCTTTTTCATCTTTGTTGGTTTAATGTCTGTTTTGTCTGAAATTAGAATAGCAGTGTATTAGTCGGGGGTCTCCAGAATGACAGAACTAATAAGATATATGTATATATGAAAGGCAGTTTATTAATGAGAATGGACTCACACAATCACAAGGTGAAGTCCCACAATAGGCTACCTGCAAGCTGAGGAGCAAGGCAGCCAGCAGTGGCTCAGTCGGAGTCCCAAAACCTCAAAGGTAGGGAAGGTGTCAGTGAAGCCTTCAGTCTATGGCTGAAGGCATGAGAGCCTCTGGCAAATCACTACTGTAAGTCCCAAAGTCCAAAAGCTGGAGAACCTGGAGACTGATGTTCAAGGGCAGGAAGCATCCAGCATAAAAGAAAGATGAAAACTGGAAGACTCAGCAAACTAGCTTATCCCACCTTCTTCCACCTGCTTTATCTGTCTCTGTTGGCAACTGATAGATGGTACCCACCCACATTGAGGATAGGTCTTCCTCTCCCAGTCCACTGACTCCAACGTTAATCTCCTCTGGCAACACTCTCACAGATACACCCAGAAACAATACTTTGCATCCTTCAATGCAATCAAGTTGACACTTAATATTAATCATCACAGAGGCCTCTGCTTTTTGATGTTTTCCATTTGCTTGGTAAACTACTCTTCAACACTTTACTTATGGGTGTCATTGTATGTGAGATGGGTCTTTTGAAGACAGCCTACGGTTGGGTGTTGCTTCTTTATCCGACTTGCCACTCTATGCCTTTTAATTAAGGCATTTTGCCTGATTAGTCTCAAAGTAGTATTGATATGTGTAGATTTGTTCCTGTCATCATGTTGTTAGCTGGTTACAGGAAGACTTGTTTGTGTGATTGCTTTACAATGTCACTGGTCTATGTGCTTAAGTTTGTTTTTCTAAGCCAGTAATGGCCTTTCTTTTCCATGTTTAGCACTCCCTTCAGTATCTCTTGTAAGGCACGTCCCGTGTTAACAATATCCATTAGAATTTGCTTCTCTGAGATGGATCTTATTTTTCCTTCACTTATGAAACTTAGTTGGGGTGGATATGAAATCCTTGGCTGAAAATTTTTTTTCTTTTATCTTCATTGATGTCCTTGGAGGTTTGATTATGGTATAAAGTGGGTTCAGTCAACTGGCTTCACTTCTAGTTGATTTTTAGAGGACCAAGGCTCAGCACAGCCTCCCTGGGCTGTGTGCTTTAACTCTGGGGAGCTGGTATTGGGCCCCCAGTTTTATCCTCTGAGCCCTCAAGGTTGGAAACCTACTGGACTGGAGCTGGTATTGGGCCCCCAGTTTTATCCTCTGAGCCCTCAAGGTTGGAAACCTACTGGACTGGAGAGGCCAAGGTGTTCCGGGACCCCTGGTCACAACATTTCAAAGGGTGGTATGAGCCAAAGTGCTTCACTGGGCAGTGGCAGCATGATCTATGCTCACTGGCTTGTGCTAGAAGCAGCAGCATGGGGGTACATGCTCCCCAGCTGGGACTGAAAACTAGCGGGCCGGAGCTACTGGCTTTCAAGCAGGCCCTGCAGTGGTGGCAGTGATGGTATGGTTGGAGGGCAGACAGGGCCACTGATGTCCATGTATGTATTCACTCCTACAGCAGTGTTGGTGCAGGGGTGGGCACAGTACTGGTAATTGTGTGCATGTTTGTGGCAGTGGTGGTGGTGGTGGTGGTACAGGAAGTGTGGCTACTGCTATCCCTGTAGACGTTCATGCCAGTGGTGATGGCAACCCAGGGCAGGGAGGCAATGCTGCTGGCGTTCATGCATGTGTTTGTGTTAGCAATGACTGTGAAGCAGTATCATCCACATGCTGGCAGGGAAAGGGAGGCAAGTTCTGCCTATGTATATGTGAGCCAGCAAAGTGATGGGTAGGCTTGGTCGTGTGCAGGTGTATGGCAACAAAGTGACATGGAGGAGGCCATAGTGAGTGGAGGGAAGGTCCAGGTGGGCTGGTGCCTGTCAGTGGGGTCCATTCTGCTGGGGCTCTCTGACAGTAAGGCACTGTCTGCCAGTGTAGCAGCTATGATGCAGGCTCAGGGGAGGTGCCCTGATTGGGCATCTGATGCTGCACTACAAGCACTGATGGCCAGGCTGGAGCCTCAGGAGAGGCTAGCAGACAAAAGGGCGTTCAGGTTGGACTGGTCTGATCTCACTAGCGAGATCCAAGATTGTCCTTCTCTGTTCAGGTCTGACAATTCCGGCCAGCCTTGGAGGGTGGACATCCCTGGCCATGCTCTCCTGCAGACAGTTCTACATCACAGCCTCTGGGCTCTACACAGCCTGGAGTCCTACCCGTACAACCTCTCAAAGCAGCTATCCCTGCCAGCTTGAGCTTCCATGGGGGTCATCGGGTCCACTGATGCTAGGATTTCAGAAGCCCATGGTGAGAGAAGGATGCTCCTTGCCTCCTCAATTCATCCCTTCCCCAGAAGTCAGTGGGGGCCAGGAATAAGCCCTCATGTGTTGTAACCCTATGCAGGGTTCCCAGCTTTCTCACCCTTCAGCCCAGCATCTGTGACCTTCCTCCTTTCACTCTCAATGCCTTCTCTCCTAAGGTATGTTTAGAAGTCACCAGTCTTCTTGGTGTCCTGGTCCCTTGGTGGTCCCACGTTCCTCTGAACCATTAGATGCTCCTCCAGCTGCATCTAGTCGGCCATCTTGCCTCCATCTCCTTATAAATGTATCTCTATGACTTCTCAGTTTCATTCCTTTAACTCTGAATATACACGAGGAATCACTGGACTCAATTGTAATCTTTAAACTTTATTTTTTGAGCATTTTATAAAGATTGATATTTTATAACTCTTAGTCATTCTTAGAGTTTTCCTAAGTTCAAAGAAAAAAAAATGTTAGCAGAATAAAGTTTATTATATTTTTAATTACCATATGGATTTGTCAACTCTTTCATTTTTTAACAAAAGATACATTTTGAGATATTAATAACCTACATTTTTAATATTCCTTGAAACATTTTGCTATTTCATAAACTTAGGAATCATTTTATCTGTACTCTGTATTATTCATCAATTACTTTCAGCTATGCTGAAAAACCTAAGATAATAAGAATTTTTTTTAAAAAAGATGCAATCAATTTAAAGGTGATTAAAAAGTGAAGTAAATTGTTATCCTTCAGCTTATTAATATGTTGCCCAAAGTATTGTGTCATCTTTTAAGAAGGCATAAAATAAATTCTTCAGTATTTTGTAGTCTGCTTAACCTTCAGTAAACACAATAAAAATTCTGAAGTTTTGTTTTCTGCCTATTTTAGCCAAGAGCAGAGGAAGATATTTCACAGTAATTAGATAAATAGGAAGATGAACACAAAGGAACATAAAATAGCACTATGGATTACATAGCAATAAAATTGATCACAAAAGCAAAAATCTTAGACTGGGTTTTCAGATTGATAGTACTTTACAAGAATTTTCTTAAAGTCAAAATTGATGACTAAGCAATATATTTTTGCAGTCAAAGGTAATATGGTTTGCTCATCCAGTTAGTCAATCAATAGGAAGAAGGAGTGCATAATATACAAATTTTGAGAGGAATCTAGACCACCCCATTTTATGAAAATGTATGACTCCAGTATTTTATGTTTTATGGTGTTTTGTGCCAAAATTTACTTGACACACACAATTTTGCTGTGATTAAATTCTGATGAATATTGTAAGGAAAATTAAATTTATTTTATTTAAAACTTTTGCAGATTACTTTTAAAAACTTAAAGTATTTTAAAAATTAAAGCATTCATTAGACCCAGATGGTAAATAGTTATGACTGTTTTCCCTAGGAAATTGAAGGTTAAGGTACATAGATTCTAAATGAGGGAGTTTACATATTCTAAAAGAAAACTTTCTGGCAAATCTAATAAAAGTGCACTTCCACGTCTTGCCTTCTAATGTTGGCTAAAGATAGAAAAAACTCATAGGCTGATTGCTGCTATCCTTGAACCTGCGGGATATGAGAAAAGACATGGCAAGGAGCCAAAAGGAGAGGGCAAAGATCCTCGAGTGACCTAAATTATCTCTAAATGTTTTTGTGTTTCACATATAGCTCTCCATATTTGTTTCATGTGGAGCATATTACTGTCCACTTTGGTACTGGAAAGACAAATGCTGCTGATCAAATTACCAACTAGTTTGGTTTAAGAAATTTTCAGTAACATTTTTTAGACCCTACTCCGCAGTTCATCCCAGGGCAGCAACATCAGCACTTATGACAGCAAAAGAAAATATAAAAGGATCCTTTGTTGTTTCATGAGCATGTGCCAAGCCAAAATTCCCACTGTGCACCTACACATCCAATTATCAAAATCATCATGTCAGTTCAAACATAGTGCACATATTTTTTTTTTAATTTGTTGACTTGCAATTACTTATATTTAGCTCATACTTTTATCTAAGGAAACAGCCACAGAAATTGTTGTGGGTTGTACACATGTTAGTAGGCCACAATTAATCTGTTAAATAAAATTTATCAATGTAATGAAATTAACCAGAAAGCCCTACCAAGTGACAGAGGTCTAGATAAACTAATCCTTTTTATTGTGTGGCAGCAAAACACATCCATCAAGTTCCTAGTCCCACTCACATGTGTCAAGGACATTCAGTCACACAGATAGCCCAGTTCCATTGCGTCTACTTGGTTTCTGTTCGTTAAGCTCTCTCAACTCTGAACCCTTAGTAGTATGAATCAATTTTAAGTTTTGGGGCTATATTACCTCCAGTCTGGCCCAATCTCTTAGTTCCTTTATACAGTTCTAACCTTATCCTTCATGGGTTCCCAACAATAAGCCCAATATTGAAAGCTAGATGTATCTTACTGCTCCTTCTTCTGGAGGAAAGTTAAAAGCCCAAGATCATGTATTTTGATTCTCTCCAATTCTCTAGGTTACTTAGCCAAATTATTACTGGATTTTACTTTGTATTTTCCAGTGAACTTCTATAAAAGAAAAGATACAGAAATAAAACTCATATGTAGGAATGTATACTATAGCAAACAGCACAGATGAACTTGACTATTCTAATTTAAGAAATGATTTAGAGAACCTATTATGTATTGAGTTCTATGCTAGTCTCTTGAAAAAGATGAAAAATAATGCCAATGTTCAAAACAATACAGCAGCGTATGATAATAGAAGTTGTTATCAGACTTCTTTAGCATTTGATGGGATCATGAAGGAGGAAACATCAAGCTTTCATGAGAGTCCAGTTAAGGATTCACAGGGAGGATGACTATTATTGTCACTTCTGTTCTAATCACCTATCTATCAAGTTGTTCAACTTTCCTTTTCACCTGGTAATAGTCCAGCGTCTTCTCTTAACTGGGCTCATGATGTTTCCCTTTGCTTTTAGACCAGAGCCGTCTTCTGTAAAAATCACTCGAATAGTTCTCTTGTCCCTTGGAACAAAAATCATTATTTCTTTGCAAGTTTACAATGTCTAGCCTCACACTTCCTTTTTAGGAAAAAAAAATGTCTATAATTTTGGACCTTTTTCTGACTAAACTGCTCTTGCTCAGTCCATCTAAATGTAATTGTTATTCACTGTAACTTTTCTCTTCCTTAAAGAAATCCACATGCCCTGTCATTCCCATTTCCTTTCAATGACCTCCTTTCACCTAAGCCTCCATCCCTTGCAGCAGTTTGTGGCCTGCCAGTTTATCATTAAGTAAATCTTCTAAACCCATTTTTGTGTTTTATAACTTTTGCAACACAAAAACATAATCCCCAATAATCCTAAGTAAAAGATGACTACTATTTATAAACTCTTCGAGGTTTATCCAAATAACTCTATTTTTTTTAAAACTTTCGTGCTTTTGATAGGCAAGTTGAATGAATGTTGATTCACAACCATTTGCATGAGTATTCGTTTCACTTTTCAAAGAAATGTAGTGCCATATGTAGGAAAAAAAAAAGTTGCACAAAAGCAGCTAATTAGTAAGAAATAACCCAGAGGAAACAAGCCTGGAATTAGTGATGGCTGCCAACCTAAAGAAGCAAATGTCATTCTACCATAAAATGCCAGAACATTCCTTTCTCTTTCTGAAAATCTCAGGATCGAAGGAAACAAATGCTGCAAAGGTAAATAGAAGTGCATGTAGCCACAGCATATGTTGTTTGCGGAGAACAGACCCAAACAACCACATTGGCATCAGACTTGAGCTTTTTAATTGGAGACCAATTGTGTCCAACTAAAGATGCCTTAATGAGACAGAGTCACAAAAGGGAAGGTACATGAACACAAAGCTTGTTTATGAGTCAGCTAAGGATCCTTATTTTCATAGGAAGGGTTCCATGTTTTGTCATTTTCTGCTAAAACTACATGACAACTGAGAAATTTGCAAATAGAAAAATAAGAATAAGTTACAGAACTGTCAACAGTGCAGAATTGCTTTCTGAAAACGTTATTTAAAAATTCAAGCAAAACCACTCACATATGTGAATATGCAAAAATACGTCTTCTCTTTCATTTGTGTCTTCTTGATATTAGGTTGTAAAATGGAAGATGAGAGGCTTCCTTCAACTAATGAAAGTCGTTAGCCCATCTTGTCAAGGCTGTATTAGCATTTAATTCACTAAAGGCATTTAGATAGATTTTGATATTTCCTCTTCAATACAAAGATTCAAAACCACTTTCATTCAGTAAAAGACAAGTATATAGTTTAAGAGACAAATTAAACACAACACCTTTATTCCAGTTACTGCTCAAAAATGCTTGCTCTAGTGTGGCCTCATTTGAACAAATAGCCTATTCAAGGGCTTTCACCTTACTTACTAAGCCTTGGAAATAAAGAGAAAGTAAGACTCTAAGAGGTAATGGGAATCACTATAAATGTTTTTGTCATTCCCTTTATCTTTGTCTTTCTCAACTTCAAGTACATTTCATCAAGGTTTTCTCCTTTACAGTACTATTTCTGCTGTACTTTTCTACTTTTCTATTCTGGGAAAGTCATCGTTCTAAAGGGAAAGGAAAACTGTTATTTTTTTTTTTTCACCTCAAAGTCCAGCTGAAACAAGTTTGGAACTCCAATGTCTTTAGGAAAGGAAGGTTTAGCAAATCCCTAAATTTTTCATTGAATTAACCCTAGGGTATATAATAGCAAAGGGTTTTCTTATTTTGGAGAATGTAGTTCTTAACCAGTTTGGTTGGGAAGTGGAAAGGGGAGTTCAGGGTGCTCACTTTGACTTTACAGCAGGCTCAATTTATGTAATTCAAGACAAAAAGACATTGGTCTGTTAGTTTCTGAGCCAACACACACACACACACCTGCAAGCACACATGTGTGCATGATGATAACAAGAAAGCAGTACGTCACATTACTCTTGGAAGGATCTACTTTAGAGTAGGACCATAGCAACTCTTATGATCTGCTTTTAATATATAATTTAACCATTTGTAGATACGTAGTGAGACAACATAGTTAATAATTTCATCTTGCATTTTGTATGTACTTCGGTTACATAGCACTAAATATTCTATTGTAAAAATTATTATTGTGTATAATAATATATAATCTTCATGCGAAATAGACCCCTATAGAAAAATATGATGCCATATACTTATTTGTGTATTCAATATAGCATAATGCCTTGTGATATATAGGTGTTTAATAAATGAGATGACATGGCTCTGAATTTAAGAGATCATGTTAAGGTTGGGTATAGACTTTTAAATGAATCCCCCAACCACTGCTTCCCTTAACAAATTGTGAAATCCTGCTTTAATTAGTAGTTTGATTTATATAGAACAAACACTGACTTGAATTCTATGATGCCACAACTTCTTGGCTATATTCAGCAATAAAATGCATCAAAGCAGATGTCTAATTTTTAACATGCACTAGTTGATATGTATATCACACAGTATAGTTTTAAAATGCTTTGTTTTTCTCTACTTAGACCTTTTTAATATCAAGCTATACTGTACTATAATTTACTGTGGAAAAAGTAAAGACCGAAATATAGGATGAAATCAAAATCAGCTGAACTGACTCTTGTTTAATTAGCTCTTAAACCTGCTCCCAAATGAAGATGCCTACAGAAATAGTAACATTTTCCTAAGAAATGAGAGGCCTCAAAATGAAACCACACGTCCTACTGAAGCTAGTTATTAAGCTCAGGAAATACCAATTATTTTTGTTGTTGTTTTTTTTTCTTTCATCTTCTAAAAATTTAGAGATGGTTTTGAATTCCAATTTGGCAACTACATGCAATTCCCCATCAATGTCACTTATTCCTATGCCTTTAATTTTTTTAAGTTACATTGGATGTTTCCTCAAATATTTTTTTCTGAATGGAAAAAAATGTGATTTTTCGTTGATAGTTTAGTTTTGTACCTTTTTTCACATACACAAGCTGATAATGCACAGAATAGAAATTCTTTTGTTTGCCTTATAAGCTCTTTTTTGACTGCTGATGTTTTGTTTTCTATTTTCAACTTTACTAGATTTTATGGACAAGAATGTGCTATTTTTTGAATAATAATTTATTACAAGTTATTTATATGTCAATTCTAATAAATAATTTTTAAAATTAGAAATAAAGAAATATACCACATTGCTATTTCTCATTGAAAGGTGAGAAACATAAAGTTTCTTCTTCTTCTTGCCAAAATACCATGTCTAACATTTCTAAAATTACTTTGTTCTGGCCTCTCTATGCATTTTTAAAAACTTTCTGAGCTATCTTTCATTTAGAAAAGATTTATTTGTCACAATATGGGATGAGGAAGACGGTAGTCAAGCATTTGTGTACAGACTCTCTAGCTTGTGCCTTACTATTATTAGACAGTGAAGAGCTTTTATATATTTCTCATTCACCCTTTCACTTTCACATAAACCAACAGGTGGCATATTTTAGAATTTCTTCTGCAAGCTACTCTTGTCATTATTACTGATTTTAGTATTTAGTTTTCAAGTATTTAAGTTTCATTTGTACATTTTCGAATTAATTGTTTAACAATGTAGAAGCAACAAAAGCTAATGGCAGTCACTAATATTGGTGTGGTTTTGTACAGGTTACTGTTTTCTCGTCACAAATACTAGTTGATTTAATTCTCACTGAAATTGTTGGGCAGTGGATTATTATTTCTTCTTGTCAAAGTTGAGTTAACGCATCCAGACAATGACATCCAATTACATATGATTCCACTGACCCAGTACAATCAACGTTAAATCCAGTACTTGTGATTTGTAACTATATTATTTAAATGTTTTCTCATGATCTCTTCTGTCTCTGAGTTACTACATCAAGACAATCCAGTAAATCTCAGAAAAGTAGGGAAAAATATATTTGATGTCTAACCTTTATTATCATACTTATAAGGTATGATAATACCTGCATGTATAATACTTTATAAGTATTCTTGGCTGGGCGCAGTGGCTTACATCTGTAATCCCAGCACTTTGGGAGGCCGAGGTGGGTGGATCACCTGAGGTTGGGAGTTTGAGACCAGCCTCACCAACATGGAGAAACCCTCTCTCTACTTAAAAAAATACAAAATTAGCCAGGTGTGGTGGGGCATGCCTGTAATACTGGCCACTAGGGAGGCTGAGGCAGGTTAACACTTGAATCTGGGAGGCAGAGGTTGCAGTGAGCCAAGATCGTGCCATTGCACCCCAGCCTGGGCAACAAGAGCAAAACTCCATCTCAAAGAAAAAAAAAAAATGGTCTTCTCATACTTTTAAGTACCAAAAGATGTAATTTTTTAGACGTTAATTTTTCAACATATGAGCATAATTATTTTGAACTTTCCTCTTTTATACTTCATTCATCATGTATCTGACCATGAGTTATAGAACATTTAAAAAAATTTTTTTTTATTTTACTTTAGGTTCTGGGGTACATGTGCAGGTCATGCAGGGTTGTTGCATAGGTGCATGCATAACCAGGTAGTTTGCTGCCTCTATTCCCCCTTTGACTATATCTGGCATTTCTCCCCATGTTATCCCTCCCCACCCCCTGCTGCCCCTCCCCTAGCCCCCAGTGTGTGATGCTCCTCTCTCTGAGTCCACCTGTTCTCATTGTTCAACACCCACCTATGAGTGAGAACATGCGATGTTTGGTTTTCTGTTCTTGTGTCAGTTTGCTGAGAATGATGGTTTCCAGATTCATCCAAATCCCTACAAAGGACACAAACTCATAGCCTTTTACGGCTGCATAGTATTCCAGGGTGTATATGTGCCACATTTTCTTTGTCCAATCTATCATTGATGGGCATTTGGGTTGGTTCCAGGTCTTTGCTATTGTACACAGGGCTGCAATGAACATACATGTGCATGTGTCTTTATAGTAGAACGATTTATAGTTCTTTGGGTACATACTTAGTAATGGGATTGCTGGGTCAAATGGAATTTCTGTTTCTAGATCCTTGAGAAATCGCCACACTGTCTTCCATAATTGTTGAACTAATTTACACTCCCACCAAGTGTGGAAGAGTGTTCCTATTTCTCTGCATCCTTTCCAGCATCTGTTGTCTCCTGATTTTTTAATGTTTGCCATTCTAACTGACATGAAATGATATCTCAATGTGGTTTTGATTTGCATTTCTTTAATGACGAGTGATGATGAGCATTTTTTCATATTCGTTGGCCTCATATATGTCTTCTTTTGAAAAGTGTCTGTCATATCCTTCTCTCACTTTTGGATGGGTTCGTTTGTTTTTTTCTTGTATATCTGCTTTAGTTTTTTGTAGATTCTGGATATTAGCCATTTGTCAGACGGGTAGACTGCAAAAATTTTTTCCCATTCTGTTGGTTGCCAGTTCACTCTAATGATGGTTTATTTTGCTATATAGAAGCTCTGGAGTTTAATTAGATCCCATTTGTCTATCTTGGCTTTTGTTGCCAATGCTTTTGGTGTTTTAGTCGTGAAGTCCTTGCCTATGCCTATGTCCTGAATGGTTTTGCCTATGTTTTCTTCTAGGGTTTTTATGGTGTTAGGTTTTATGTTTAAATCTTTAATCCATCTGGAGTTGATTTTAGTGTAAGGTGACAGGATGGGGTCCAGTTTCTGCTTTCTGCACATGGCTAGCCAGTTTTCCCACCACCATTTTTTAAACATGGAGTTCTTTCCTCTCCATTGGTAATTTTTGTCAGGTTTGTCAAAGATCAGATGGTTGTAGATGTGTGGTGTTGCCTCTGATGCCTCTGTTCTCCATTGGTCTATATCTCTGTTCTGCTACCAGTACTGTGCTGTTTTGATTACTCTATCCTTGTAGTATAGTTTGAAGTCAGGTAGCATGATGCCTCTGGCTTTGTTCTTTTTGCTTAGGATTGTCTTGGCTGTTATGCAGGCTCTCTTGTGATCTATATGAAGTTTAAAGTGGTTTTCTCCAGTTCTGTGAAGAAGGTCATTGATAGCTTGATGGGGATAGTGTTGAATCTATAAATTACTATGGGCAGTACGGCCATTTTCATGATATTGATTCTTCCTAACCATGAGCATGGAATGTTTTTCCATGTGTTTTTGTCCTCTCTTATTTCCTTGAGCAGTGGTTTGTAGTTCTCCTTGAAGAGGTCTTTTACATCCTTTGTTAGTTGTATTCCTAGGTATTTTATTCTCTTTGTAGCAATTGTGAATGGGAGTTCACTCTTGATTTGGCTGCTTGTCTGTTATTGGTGTATAGGAATGCTTGTGATTTCTGCACATTGATTTTTTATCCTGAGACTTTGATGAAATTGCTTATCAGTTTGAGAAGATTTTGGGCTGAGACAGTGGGGTCTTCTAAACATACAATCATGTCGTCTGCAAATAGAGACAATTTGACTTCCTCCTTTCCTAATTGAATACCCTTAATTTCTTTTTCTTGCCTGATTGCTCTGGCTGGAACTTCCAATACTATATTGAATAGGAGTGGTGAGAGAGGGCATCCTTGTCTAGTGCCAGATTTGTTAAAACATGAAGCCTAGTCCCACCTCTTTAATGGTCGACTGTGTCTTTCCTACACAGGGCTGGATCATTCAGGGTTCAGCTCAGGCTGAGGCACTGGCTGCGTAACCTGCTAGAGTTAGTGCCTCAGCCCTCTGGGGTTTGTGTGGGAGGGTAGGGACCAGCCCAGCCACACAATCTGTCTCCCTGCTTTCAGCTTCCTCTCTCTCCAGTCATGAGGTAGGGGCCCGCTGAGCTGCTCTGTCTGTCTTCCTGCTTTCAGCTCCTTCTCTCTCCAGGTGGGGGGAGAGGGGGTGGTAACTCGGTCCACAGGCTCTCCTGGCCGGCTTATGGTCTTATGCATTTGCTTAGATCTGTGAGCCAATCCGGGACACTAGTCTGGATTATTATTTAACTCTGTGTCTGTAATTTCCGGCACTTGACTGGCAAAGATCCCCTGTTCTGTGTATTGCTGAAGTTTTGGGGGAAGTGCTGTATCTGGACCAGACTGCCAGGGGGGAGCCTCCGACTCACTGGTCAGATGCACTTTCTGGGTGAAGCGGCACCCCCTCCCCACCTCAGTCTGCCCTGGCTGGGCTTTGCTCACCGTCCGACCAGACCTGTTGAAATGCACCTGGCACCTCGGTTGGTACTAGGAGTTCTCTCGATTTCTGCGTCTCTCTCGCTGAGTGTTGTGCACCTGAGCTGTGTCTATTTGGCCATCTTGACTCCTTCCCAAATTATAGAACTTTACAAATGCAAGAAGGATTAGAGATCATCATGCTTGTAACTCATTCTTAGAATAAAATTGTGCATAAAGCATTATCATATGTATATAGCACATAGAGGGCAATATGGTTTTGTTTCATAAAACCACACACTCATAGTGGTGTAAGGGAATCCCATGCTATTTCCACGAGCTTCAGTTTTTCTTTTATAAAATTTGTAGTAATGTCATCTGCTTTAGCATTTTTAGGTTTTTTTTGAGGATCTGATGTCCTGAACGGCATAAAATAACTTTGTAAATTGTAAAGTGTCATAAAAATATAATCTTGTATGGAGAATGTTTACAGTGAGAAATCTGAAGTATGTTATTTCTAGATAGCACATGCATTTCTGGAAATTTCACTCATAGATTAGAAAACATGATTTTTGTGTCAAAAGAAGGCAAACTGACATTTAGTAATCGGCAGAACTAGGAAAATAGTACCGTCTACTGCCCTCCTGAAGAAAACTTATTATATCTGTTAAATTTATTTTAAAAATTAATGAGAATGTTGGAGTTTATATCCCTCATTAGAACTCCAACTGGATAGACTAGAAAAGGGGCCAACTGTTATCTGTAAGCCTGTTTTTCAAATTTCTGTTTTATAAAACAGACTTGAATCCCTAGCTCTTAAGGAAAAAAAAAAAAAAAGAAAAGTCTTCCAAGCTGCCAGCCGCTCAGAGCTGTGTAAAATAAAATGGAGGTAGGAGGACAAAACCTTTCAAGATCGAGCAGAGGCCATGTAAACAGATGTGGGTGCAGTGAATAGAAAAGGTTGAATAGTTGCTTTGTTTCCTGCTTTCTGTTTGTACCACAGAGGGTTTTCTCTATTCAAGTCTTTCTGACAGATGATGTACCACGTAACTCTTACTGCTGTAGAAACGTGCAGAGTCTGATATTTGCTAAACACATGCACCCTTAGCTCTTGGTTTTTTTTATTTAATGAATGTTTATTTTCATGAATGTTTCATGTAAAACCAAACATTTATGGTAATTATGAAAGTATTTACAAAGAATATAACTGAAAAGCCAATGAAATTTTGCTTTTTCATCAACTGACAGATAACCATCAGTCTCAGACTGCATCATACAAAGAAAAGTAATTGCATGTGAATTTTTAAAAGTTGCATTTATTGTTGACAAGCATTAAATAACATTCTAGCTAAAAGAGAGGAAGGGTATCTTCATAGCAAAAATGTTCCTGAAGAGAAGCCCCATTATGAATGTAGACAATGTGAGCAACTGAGCTACATAACCTTCCCTTTCTTCTTAAAGATTGAAGTAAAAAATAGTACATAGCATTGTAGAAGTACTCTACATATGTCCATGGATTTATTTCACGAGGAACTATTATTGTTGCCTCCTTGTAATAGATCACAGACACCAGAATTTGGAAACCTGCCCAGGTTTCTTTAAATAACCACAGGGGCCTGGAATTTTGTGATCCAAGATACCTTGTTGGGTGGGTGGGTGGGTGGGCGATTGACTGGTGGGGGATGTCTGCTTTATTTTTTATTGAACTGTTATTTTGAATCAAATAAAATCAACATGAGCCTCTAAGGCCAGTAGTAGCCTACAGCAGTAAAGTATAAAATGTTCCTTCATAAATGCATATGGTCATATTCATCTCTTCCCCTGTAGTAGATTTTTATTTCATGTGGAACAGAATAAATGAGTCTCTTGAAAGCTGGTGAATTTGCAGCTTGAATTTACTATTATTCTAGCATGGTGTTAACTTCACTAATAAAAATGTTTGTCTGCTTTGCAGAAATTCTCCACTGAAACAAATCATGCATATCCAGGCATAGAAGAGGGGTAACAACTACAAGAAAAACAAGAAATAAGGAAGAAGGTAAACAGTGAGAAGATGCTCCTTTTCTTTAACGGCATAATAACAAATAATAAATGTTAAAAGACATAATCTTAGAAGCTGCAGTTAACTTGTTATTATCACAGAGAATTCTCACAGTCCTGCCTGTATCTTCTTGTATTATCCAGATTTTATTTTTCATGAGTTAATTTGTGTAAGTATGTACAATTATTCTTTAGAAGAAAGGGGAGAAAGCATATGGTCTTTGGCCACAAAAATGTAGTCAGGTAGAAGGAACAAGTTCTACCATTTGATAGCGCAGTAGGAAATTATAGGTAACAATAATTTATTATGTATTTTAAAGTAGCTAGAAGAGAAAAATCATAACGTTCTCAGCACAAAGAAAAGATAAATGTTTGAGGTGATGAATCGTTCCATTACCCTGATTTAATCATTACACATTGTATACATGTATCAACATATGACAGGTACCTCAAAACATGAACAGCTATGAAATATCAATAAAAATAAATAAATAAATAGTTTAAGGACACAGTCTCCTTGAAATTTATCAGTTTTCCCCTTATATCTTGAAATACTTGTGCAATTATTGATACGTTGTTTGGAGCTAGTTAGAAATGTATGAATAAGGTCACTTGCTTTAATTTCTTGTTCTGCCAGACACTCTGACTTTGTCATTCATAAACTAATCTGATTTGGGCACAGAAACAAGCCAAAAAAACACCAAAAATGGAGGGAAGCAGAGGAGGGAAAGGACATTGCGGAACAGAGTTTGCTGGTTTCTCTGCCTATCTGGAGGCAGCGCCATCACCCTTCCCTTTAGTCTCGCTGACAGGGCTGGAGGCCCTTCTATACATGACCGTGTCTCATGCATTCATGGGCCGCTGTGACACCACAGCGCCTTTTGTTCAGAGCCGGATAATTGCTCTCCCCTTCTCTCAGCTGCCATATGGTGCAATGGAGACCAACTTACAAAGCCAGACAGGGAGAGAAAGAGAGCGAAAGAGGAAGGGAAGAAAGAAACTCAAGAGACAGCAGATGAAACTGATTTATGCTCAGTGTTAATGGGGTAAGTGGGCAAGGTGGGGCTAAGAAGTGAGAGGGTTTAAGGGGGCAAAAGGAGGGCGTGTGAAACTTTTCACAGGCAGGCAACCAGGCTGCTTCCTGTGAGCCAGGCTCTGGTTCTCCAAATATAGGGCTTAACGTGGAACACTTACACTTGAGTTTCTTATCTTTTGTTATTAATATTAAAATTACATCCATGATTCCTAATGGTCAAGGGTTACATTCTTTTATCATCATGATAAATGTTAAAAAATATCAGACATACTTGTTTGTCTCTGTATATATAGTATGTGTTATAGTCAGTATTTTGTGGAGTCACTGTAAGAAAATCAAAATTCACATGTGCTTTTCTCTTCTCAATCATCAGATGAACTACCAAGTAGTTCTATTAACACTATATTAGTTTTGAGGATTTAGGAGACTACCTTTTCAGGAGTCTGCCATATCCTATCATGGCATAGTCTGAGCTTTCTTGATAAATCTCATGAACACTCCTAATTTATAGGTTTGTGTGTGAGGATTTTTAGATTTTATTTTATTTTATTTATTTTTTTGAGACAGAGTCTCGCTGTCACCGAGGCTGGAGTGCAATGGTGTGATCTCACCTCACTGCAACCTCTGTCCCCAGGGGTTCAAGTGATTCTCCCACCTCAGCCTTTGGAGTAGCCTGGATTACAGGTATGAGCCACTATCCCTGGCTAGTTTTTGTATTTTTAGTAGAGACGGGGTTTTGCCATGTTGTCCGGGCTGACGTCTAACTCCTGACCTCAGTGATCTGCCAGCCTCGGCCTCCCAAGGTGCTGGGATTACAATCATGAGCCACCGTGCCCAGATTTTTAGATTTTAAGGTTTCATTGGCCTGAATCCATAATGCAAATGCATTTTGGCACTTTCAAAAAAGTTTATATTAATCATGGCAAAGATATTGATTTTTTACTCCATTTATTTTCTATGTATTAATAATACAATATTCTGCCATATTGATCATGTTTTATAAGTCAAAAGGGGCAGAAGAACAGCACCTTTTAACATAAGAATAGCTTGACTGTTTTATTCATTTCTTCAGTGAAACCGAAATTAGCACAGCTGCCCAATATTTCATATTTAATCCTGACCTAATGTGTAATGATATGTTATATGAAAATATTAATTATTATTACACAAGCACAAATGTCCTTAAGTAACATAGGGAGATAAGTTATGATGTCTTTATTTCAGATATAACTATCCAACTTATTATAAAGTCTATAGTCTTGCCTTCTTGAATTCTGTTTTTCTCTTGACATCCAATATATGACACTCTGCTAATTTTACTCTTACTCATGGGTGATTGCTTCTCAGTTTATATTGCTGATTTTTTCTAAGCTATCTTACAGTGGGAGAGTACCAGTGCTTGAACTTTGTATTTCTTTTTATCTCTAGCTGTACTCTCATGACGTTACATATCACCTATGTGATGACAACACCCACATTCACATTGCCTGAACTATATCCACATATTTCTAGCTCCACCCCCACATATTCTTGTGTTTGTCTAATGGAACTCTTAAATTAGCATATCCAAAACTAAATTCTTGATCTGTAACAACTAAGCCCGCTTTTCCCATAGGCTTCCGCACCTCAATTAATAACAATTCTATCATGTTTGTCTCTCAGGCTAAAATTCTTTTTTTTTAAAAAAACAGTCTCACTCTGCCACCTAGGCTGCAGTGCAATGGCACAGTCTTGGCTCACTGCAACCTCTGGCTCCCAGGTTCAAGAAATTCTCCGGCCTCAGCCCCCACAGTAGCTGGGATTATAGGTGCCAACCACCACGCCTAGCTAATTTTTGTATTTTTAGTAGAGACAGGGTTTCACCATGTTGATCAGGCTGGTCTCAAACTCCTAACCTCAAGTGATCTGCTCACCTTGGCCTCCCAAAGCGCTGGAATTACAGGTATGAGCCACTGCACTCAGCTGAAAATTCTTGAAATCATGATTTTTTTTTTCTTTCTTTCATACCATATGTCCAAAGTATCAACAGTCCCTGCTGATTTTAATGCATTCAGAATCCAGTGTTTTTAACCACTTCCATTGCTATTACTTTGGGCCCAGTCACCATTGTGTCTTTGTTGAACTGTTTTAATATCTGCTTTCTGGTCTTCCTGATTCTATTCTTGCTGTTATGCTATACTCTCAATAAAGCATCCAGGGTAACCCTTATCATACTTTTTATGTAACTTCATGTCCTTATGTGTAAAAAACCTGTGAGCAATCCGGCCACCCATTACACCTCTAACCTTGTTCCTGCCATACTGGCTTCTTTCCTAGTCTGCAAATGCACTAATAACACTCCTGCCTGAAGACCTTTATATCAGCTTTTCTGTCTTTCTGGAGTGCTCTTTCCCAAGATTTACTCACTTCCTGCAAGGTTTTTCTTACATGCTGTCTTCTTGGTGAGACTTTCCCTGACTCTCCATTTAAAATTTTTGCCCATCACCAAGCATACATTTTCCCCTTCCTTGTTATATTATTTCCATAGCAATTTTTACTTTCTAACTTTCAAGTTTGGAAAGAGAAAAGAAGAAAAGAAAAATATTTATTCCTGTGAGAGTAGCAGCATGAGGCAATTGGAGTTATTGAAAATGCAAGATATGTCTTCATGTGAAGTCTAAATTATAGTTACCATGTCAAGTTACTGTCAGAAATAGATCACCTGGAGCAAAATAAATGGTTTTGTTTTCTTCCTGCCTAAATATATATGATTTATCAAAATGTATTGTACATTTACTACTCTTTTTTCTCAACCATTTCCAAATATTGAAGAATTGATATATGTTGGATGCCAGGATCAACTAGACAGTGTTTCCTAAACTGAACTGATACTAAGATAAAAGGAAAACTGCTAACAATGGACAAAAAAATAAAAATTAATATTCTATAAAGAAAAAGGTAACTGATAATAGATAAATAAAAGTAGCAACCTAAGTTTGCCTATTACCACTTTAAAACGGCAAGTTATATGAAAAACTTAGAAATAAAACACATCTGTCACTCTCATAACCAAAAACTATAGTATATTATGTGCATTTAATAAATGGTGAGAAGGTAATATTCCTCTGTTTAGAAGTAGACAGAGGTTCTAACTACCTGTTTTTTATCCTTAATTATTTTCTTTTCTAATCAACACATATCACAAGAACTTGCTATAAACAGCTCTCTAATGAGAAATTACCCAAAATATGGAAAGAAGCTCATTTGAAATCACTATAATCAAGTAAAATCATCAGAAGCTATTTTCAACAATTGGAGAGCATGGGGCCTGGAGTCAGTAGAGTCCCAGCTCCAATGTTTAGTTACCACAGTTTCTTAGTAAACATACTCAGTAACTCTGAGCCTCTGTTTCTTAATCTGTTATATGAGAATTTTAATATCTACCTCAATTCATTATGGTAATGGTATTATAAATGCTTCTGAGATTTGTTCTGGCATATATAAAATGCTCATAATAGGTGGCTGGCAAGATGGCTGAACAGGAACAGCTCCCGTCTGCAGCCCCCAGCAAGATCAACACAGAAGGCAGGTGATTTCTGCATTTCCACCTAAGGTACCTAGCTCATCTCATTGGTACTGGTTAGACAGTGGGTGCAGCCCACGGTGGCGAGCAGAAGCAGGGTGGGGCATGGCTTCACCCAGGAAGTACAAGGGATTGTACTTCCTTCCCCTAACCAAGGGAAGCCATGAGGGACTACACTGTGAGGAATGGTGCACTCCAGCCCAGATACTACACTTTTCCCAAGGTCTTTGCAACCCGCAACCCAGGAGATTCCCTCCAGTTCCTTTGCCACCAATGTCCTGGTTTCAAGCACAAAACTCAGCCAGACACCAACCTAGCTGCAAGGGTGTATTTTCATACCTGGTCTAGCCCAGTGGATCCCAACCCCATGGAGCCCGGCAAGCTAAGATCCGCTGGCTTGAAATTCTCACTGCCAGTACAGCAGTCTGAAGTCGACCTGGGATTCTCGAGCTTGGTGTGGGGAGGATTGTCTGCTGTTACTAAGGCTTGAGTAGGTGGGTAGGTGGTTTTCCCTCACAGTGTAAACAGAGCTGCTGGGATGTTTGAACTGGGCAGAACTCACTATAGCTCAGCAAAGCCCCTGAGGCCAGGCTACCTCTCTAGATTCCTCCTCTCTGGGAAGGACATCTCTGAAAGAAAGGCAGCAGCCATAGTCAGGGACTTATAGGTAAAACTACCATCTTCCTGTCACAGAGCGCCTGAGGGAAGGGGCGGCTGTGGGCGCAGCTTCAGCAGACTTACACATTCCTGCCTGCCAGCTGAAGAGGGGAGCAGATCTCCCAGCACTGTGCTTGAGCTCTGCTCAGGGAAAGACTGCCTCCTCAAGTGGGTTCCTGACCTCCATGTCTCCTGACGGGGAGATACTTATTACAGAAAAGCTCCAGCTGGCATCTGACGAGTGCCCTCTGGGATGAAGCTTCCAGAGGAAGAAAAAGGCAGCTATCGTTGCTGTTCTGCAGACTCCACTGGAGATACCCAGGCAAATAGGGTCTGGAGAGGACCTCCAGAAAACTCCAGCAGACTTGAAGCAGAGGGGATGACTCTTAGAAGGAAAATTAACAGAAAAGAATAGCATTGACATTAACAAAAAGGATATCCATGCAAAAAAACCATCCAAAGGTCACCAGTATCAAAGACCAAAGGTAGATAAATCCACAAAAATGAGGAAAAGCCAAGGCAAAAAGGTTGAAAATTCCAAAACCCAGAACGCCTGTTCTCTCCAAAGGATTACAACTTTTTTGCCAGCAAGGGAATAAAACTGGACAGAGAATAAGTTTGACAAATTGACAGAAGCAGGTCTCTGAAGGTGGGGAAGAACAAACTCCTCCAAGCTAAAGGAGCATATTCTAACCCAATGCAAGGAAGCTAAGAAACTTCAAAAAAGTTTAGAGGAATTGCTAATTAGAATAATCAGTTTAGAGAAGAACATAAATGACCTGATGGAGCAGAAAAACACAGCACACTTGTGTCGGCTTTCTGAAGCCTACACAAGTATCAATAGCCGAATTGATAAAGTGGAAGAAAGGATATCAGAGAATGAAGATCAAATTAATGAAATAAAGCATGAAGACAAGATTAGAGAAAAAGGAATGAAAAGGAATGAACAAAACCTCCAAGAAATGTGAAAAGACCAAACCTACACTTGATTGGCATACCTGAAAGTGACAGAGAGAATGGAACCAAGCTGGAAAATACTCTTCAGGATATTATCCAGGAGAACTTCCCCAACCTAGCAAGACAGGCCAACATTCAAATTTAGGAAATACAGAGACCACCACAAAGACACTCCTCGAGAAGAGCAACCCCAAGACACAAATCATCAGATTCACCAGGGTTGAAATGAAGGAAAAAATGGTAAGGGAAGCCGGAAAGAGAGGTTGAGTTACCCACAAAGTGAAGCCAATCAGACTAACAGCAGACTTCTTTGCAGAAACCCTACAATCCAGAAGTGAGTGGGGGCCAATATTCAACATTCTTAAAGAAAAGTATTTTCAACCCAGAATTTTACATCCAGCCAAACTAAGCTTCATAAATGAAAAAGAAATAAAATCTTTTGCAGATAAGCAAATGCTGAGAGCTTTTATCACCATCAGGCCTGCCTTGTAAGAGCCCCTGAAGGAAGCACTAAATATGGGAAAGAAAAACCAGTACCAGCCACTGCAAAAACATATCAAAGTGTAAAGACCATCAACACTATGTAGAAACTGCATCAACTAATGGGCAAAATAACCAGCTAGTATCATAAGGACAGGATCAAATTCACACATAACAATTTATCCTTAAATACAAATGGGCCAAATGCCCCAATTAAAAGACAAAGACCGGCAAATTGGTTAAAGAGTCAAAACCCATCAGCGTACGGTATTCAGAAGACCCAGCTCACATGCAAAGACACACATAGGCTCAAAACAGAGGGATGGAGGAATATCTACCAAGCAATGGAAAGCAAAAAAATGCAGGGGTTGCAATTACAGTCTCTGATAAAACAGACTTTAAACCAACAAAGATCAAAAAAGACAAACAAGGACATTGCATAATGGTAAAGGGACCAATGCAACAAGAAGAGCTAACTATCCTAAATATATAGGCACCCAATGCAGAAGCATGCAGATTCATAAAGCAAGTTCTTGACTTACAAAGAAAGCAGAACTGAAGGAGATACAGACATGAAATGCCCTTCAAGAAATAAATGAATCCAGGAGCTGGTTTTTGAAAAGAATAACAAAATACATAGACCACTAGCAAGACTAATGAAGAAAAAAGAGAATAGACACGCAAAAAAATTATAAAGGGGATATCACCATATATCCCAAAGAAATACAAACTACCATCAGAGACTACTATAAACACCTCTACCCAAATAAACTAGAAAATCTAGAAGAAATGGATAAATTCCTGGACACAAACCTATCCCAAGACTAAACCAGGAAGAAGTTGAATCCCTGAATAGACCAATAAGAAGTACTGAAATTGAGGCAGCAATTAATAGCCTACCAACCAAAAAAAAAAAAAAAAAAAAAAACTAGGACCAGATGAATTCACAGCTGAATTCTACCAGAGTTACAAAGAGGAGCTGGTACCATTCCTTCAGAAACTATTCCAAACAATAGAAAAAGAGGGACTCCTCCCTAACTCATTTTATGAGACCAGTATCATCCTGATACCAAAACCTGGTAGAGACACAACAACAAAAAAAAATTTCACACCAATATCCCTCATGAACATTGACGTGAAAATCCTCAATTAAATATTGGCAAACCAAATCCAGCAGCATATTAAAAAGCTTATCCATCATGATCAAGTCAGCTTCATCCCTGGGCTGCAAGGCTGGTTCAACAAATACAAATCAATAAACATAATCCATCACATAAACAAAACCAATGACAAAAACCACATGATTATCTCAGTAGATGTAGAAAAGGCCTTCAATAAAATTCAATGCCCCTTCATGCTAAAAACTCTCAATAAACTAAGTATTGATGGAATGTGTCTCAAAATAATATGAGCTATTTATGAAAAACACACCGCCAATATCATACTGAATGGGCAAAAACTGGAAGCATTCCTTTTGATAACAGGCACAAGACAAGGATGCCCTTTCTCACCACTCCCATTCAACATAGTATTGGAAGTCTTGGCCAGGGCATCCAGGAAAGAGAAAAAAATAAATTTGGATATTCAAATAGGAAGACAGCAAGTCAAATTGTCTCTGTTTGCAGATGACATGATTGTCTATTTAGAAAACCCCATCTTCTCCCCCCAAAATATCCTTAAACTGATAAACAACTTCAGCAAAATTTCAGGATACAAAATCAATGTGTGAAAATCACAAACATTCATATACACCAATAATAGAGAAACTGAGAGCCAAATCATGAGCAAACTCCCATTCACAATTGCTACAAAGAGAATGAAATACCTAGAAATACAACTTACAAAGGATGTGAAGGATCTCTTCAAGGAGAACTACAAGCCATAGCACAAGGATGTAAGAGAGGACACAAACAAATGGAAAAACATTCCATGCTCATTGATAGGAAGAATCAATATCATGAAAATAGCCACACTGTCCAAAGTAATTTATGGATTCAATTCTATCCCTATCAAACTACCATTGACTTTGTTTACAGAATTAGAAAAAAACTACTTTAAAGTTCATATTAAATCAAAAAAGAGCCTGTATAACTAAGAAAATCCTAAGCAACAACAACAAAAAAAGGTGGAGGTATATGCTACCTGATGTCAAACTATACTGCAAAGCTACAGTAACCAAAACAGCATGATAATGTCACCAAAACAGATATATAGACCAATGGAACAGAACAGAAGCCTCAGAAATAATGCCATATGTCTACATCCACCTGATCTTTGACAAACTTGGCACACAAAAAAAATGGGGAAATGATTCCTTACTTAATTAATGGTTCTGGGCTAACTGACTAGTTATATGCAGAAAACTGAAACTGGACCCTTTCCTTACAACTTGTGTAAAAATTAACTCAAGATCAATTAAAGACTTACATGTAAGATCTAAAAACATAATAACCCTAGAAAACCTAGGCAATACCATTCAGGACATAGGCATGGGCTAAGAGTTCATGACAAAAATACCAAAAGCAAAGGCAACAAAAGCCAAAATAGACAAATGGAATCTAAACTAAAGAACTTCTGCACAGCAAAAGAAACTGTCATCAGAGTGAACAGACAACCTTTAGAATGGGAGAAAATTTTTGCAATCTATCCATCTGACAAAGGTCTAATATTCAGAATCTGTAAGGAACCTAGATGCTTACAAGGAAAGAACAACTCCATCAAAAAGTGTGCAAAGGATATGAACAGACACTTCTCAAAAGAAGACATTTATGCAGCCAAAAAACATATGAAAAGAAGCTCATCCTCACTGATGATTAGAGAAAAGCAAATCAAAACCACATTGAGATACCATCTCACACCAGTTAGAATGGCGATCATTAAAAAGTCAGGAAACAGCAGATGTTGAAAAGGATGTGGAGAAATAAGAATGCTTTTACACTGTTGGTGGGAGTGTAAATTAGCTCAACCATTGTGGAAGACAGTGTGGCTATTCCTCAAGGATCTAGAAACAGAAATACCATTTGACTCAGCAAGCCCATTACTGGGTATATACCCAAAGGGATATAAATCATTCTTCTATAAAGAAACATGCACACATATGTTTATTGCAGCACTATTCACAATAGCAAAGACTTGGAACCAACCCAAATTCCCATGAATGATATACTGGATAAAGAAAATGTATAAATATTTGTGTATATACATATATACAAAGTATACATATATATAAAATATATTATGTATATATGTATATACACACATATCTATGGAAAAGTTTATATTTTTAAGAAAATTATTGTGAAAAATTTATTTAAAATAATTGAATAAAAATAAAGTATTGAGTAGAACAAAAAAATAAGTAAAATAAAATGCTCACAATAGTGTCCTTATTTATTTAGTTTTTGAGATGGAGTCTTTTCTGTCCCCAGGCTTGAGTGCAGTGGCATGATCCCAGCTCACTGTAACCTCTACTTCCCAGGTTCAAGCAATTCCCCTGCCTTAGTCTCCTGAGTATTTGGGACTATAGGTGCATGCCACCACACCCAACTAATTTTTGTATTTTTAGTTGAGACAGGATTTAGCCATGTTGGCCAGAATGGTCTTGATCTCTTGACCTCTTGATCCACCTGCCTCAGTCTCCCAAAGTGCTGGGATTACAGATGTGAGCCACCCTGCCTGGTCAATAGTATACTTATTGTCAGTATTAATCTAATAAAATATTGAATGATTCCTAAAAGTTAGAAATTTAAAAATTACTTTTAGCCATGTTTCTTCTTTAAATATGTAAAAGTTCATAATATTTTAATTCAAATTTATATAACTTGCCTTTTATAGCTTTAATTACAACAATAATATAGGTAGAAACTATTAACAGTGACACCTGGCACCTTGATTACTATGTTTCTTCCCAAATGAGCCTCAACATACACAATCTCTACCTGATAACATATAAGGACAGATTGTCTGATCCAAACCTAAGGTTTGTCTAATATCTACAACTTGATGTCTTTATGTTTTAAATATGATTGAAATCTATTTCACAGAAATGACCTCTAACTTGTTGAACTCAGACACACTGGCCAGCTTCATCTGATGAGAAGTTGAGGGAAGGCGTGGTTTTAAATGAATTCTTCCTTTTTGCCTCAGGCTGCTATAACAAAATACCATAGACTGGATGGCTTAAATAAGAGTCAATTATTTCTCCCAGTTCTGGAGCCTAGGAAGTCCAAAGTAAAAGTGCTGGCAGATTCACCTGTTGGTGAGGGTTCTCTTCCTGGCTTGCAGATGGCAGCCTTCCTATTGTACAATCACATGGTAGAAAGAGAGAGGGAGAGCTTTGGTCTCTTCCTCTTATTATAAGAATACTGATACCATATGGGCACCCCACCCTCCTAACCTCATCTAAATCTAATTACTTTCCAAAGCCACCATCTCCAAATATTATCGTGTTGCGGTTAAGGTTTGAAGGTATGAATGGTGGGAAGCACAGACTTTCCATCCCTAGCATGTTGTTAGCAGAAGACCTGAAATAAATTTATGAATTGGTGGCAATTATTGCTAACAACAATGTTGATGCTGACTTCAGACTGCAGACCTCATTCTTAGATGGATCCTTTCTTATATGTTTGCTCTTTATGCTTGTAGTTATCATAGCGATTTTGCTTAATGTGGCCACTACTTTTACCTCCTTGTTGAATTATTTTAAGTGCTGCTGTTATTTTTTTAGCACAGTGTTGTTTAAAGCAGATGGCACCAGTTGATGTGTGATTCTTCTTCTCTCTCTTCTTGTGATAGTTTTTGTTTAGCTCACTGAACTAAGCAGCCACAATCTAACCTGGGCAAAATGACCAGTAATATATTTCAAAGATGGCAGAAAGACTAAATTTCAAGGTCTTGTAATCAGAACAACTCACCCTAGTTTCATGTGAGTTCTACGTACGTACTAAGCCCTATGTACAAGGCAGTAGACTGGATATTTTTATTGACCTTCTGTTGTTTAATACTTGTATTAATTTTTTTTTTTTTTTTGACAGCATCTCACTCCATCACCCAGGCTGGAGTACAGTGGTGTGATCTCAACTCATTGCCACCTCTGCCTCCCAGGTTCAAGAGATTCTTGTGCCTCAGCTTCTCAAGGGGCTGGGATTACAGGGATGTGCCCACCACACCCATCTAATTTTTGTATTGTCAGCAGAGACAGTGTTTTGCCATGTTGGCTAGGCTGGTCTCAATCTTATGGCCTCAAGTCATCTGCCTGCTCAGCTTCCGAAAGTGATGGGATTATAGGGTGAGCCACCTTGCCCTGCCTAATATTTGTATTAACTTGTAAGACATGTATTTCAGCCACAGAACCTGAGATCAGCTGTGATTAAAATATCTTGTCCTAAATCACATACCTGACATAAAAAGAAAGCCACATACATCTTGTGACTGCAAGTCCAAGCAATTTCACTAAAATGAGTTTAATATCAAATAGCACTGATAGACAACACGAACCATGTTTTATCTTGATAAAATCAGAGCCGTTAGTCATCTGGAATGTTGGATGCTACCACTGCATTATAGGGTTTATATTTGGAGCTCTTGTTTCCTCTCTGCATATTGTTCTCCCACTGAGCATTCTAACCTTCTTGGCTTACTAAATATTCGTTTCAGCCATGCATTATTACATGACTGAAATAACAATGCAACAATAAATTGATAATAATAAGCCTTTGAATGCCTGGCTATCTCCAGTTTCACCTATCAGTAATTATAACTCAAAGAAAGGCTACTCGAGCTGTCTTATAAGAAGGGTTGGTTTTCTAGTGCAGATTAAAATTATATATAATTTTTTTGAAGACACTGTCCTTTCAATTTCATCTTGAACCCACAGGGATTCTATCTCTATTTGTTTTGTGCTATGTGAAAAATCAGCCCCTTTTATTCCCGATGTTACTGGGGACACTACAACCAGCTGTTGTGCAGTCTGAGTATTTCTTCATTAAAGAATGAATAGGTAGAATATGAGGAATGTGGCCAAGGAATTAAGTGGGGAAAAGAGTAGCAGAGGAGAGGGCTTTGGTATAGAACAAAGAACTATGTTGAGGATCAAATACCTGGTTCAAACCCTAGGTCTGGCATTTATTAGTAGTATGATCTTGGGCCTCTTTAAACTTTATTGTCTTTCTGTTCAAAATGCCTACCTTAATAACATTTAGAGCCCCAAACAATTTCACAATGCTCAGGTTCATGTAGTTTATGTGAAAATGTGTGTAAAATATAATAGGTGCTCAATAATAATTAGTTTCTTTTTTCATGTGTGTATGCTCATTTACCTATTTAGAGTGTAAATTCCTTCAGACCAAGGCCTCTACTTTAGCATTCTTTATTAAACAAGGGTTAGCCTGGTATCTCTCACATAATAGTGACTCAGTAAGTAAAATGACATAGAATTTAAAAAGAGAAGAACAGATGGGTATGGAGGCAAGAAGGGTTGGTATAGTAGGATAACTTTTGTAGATGGCTCTGAAATTTTGCTTAGTTGAAATAAAGAATAGTTGTAATTGCAAACTTTTCAATCAGTAAAATTTTTTTTCCCCACACCTGCTCAATAATAGGTCCAGTTCCAAACACTAGGCTTAAAGAACAAACAAACAAAAAAAAACCCCACATTTTTATTTTTAATGTAGTTAAAATAGGAAAATGGGAATTTGTGCTATTTACCAAAAGATAGGGATACCCATACTACATTATAAGTCACACATACAACATACACTTCAAACTTTGTGTTGGTAAATTCATTCCTCACAAAAATATTTGAAACCCAAGATTTATAGAGAAACTCTCAATTAACTAAGGTGAAATAATTGCTTTCATTTTCTTCTCTTTTTCTAAAAGGACTGACACATGCTGAGATGAGGAAATATGACCCCCTACAGGTGTTTTCCATGAGGAATATGTTAGCCATGCAGCCACTGAGTTAAAAGCAAGCTTCATTCCCTTGTGCACCAAGGTAATTTGGGAAACAAGCCAGAGAAGTCAGGACTACTATTTCTCAGTCTGATTTAACCATTGACAGACTCTTTTTACATCCACTGTGGAGATGTTCAGGTGAGGTAAACACCTCAGAGAACACTTACTTCCACACAGGCAATATATTATGATTACTCACACCTTCTAATAATATAATCTTGTTTTGAATTCAAACCACTTTCATACTATTTAGTATAGTGCCTGCATCTAATCTTATTTCTATCATCTAGCTTTCTCATACGGAATACCTAATGAAATTTGCCCTTCACTGTTACTTGAATTCAATTAAGGTGATGGTATCTCTGTTCTGTGTTCTGATAAACTCACTGAGGTATCACTTTTTCGGATAAATACCCAGGTATCTTAATGAGGTCAATGTCACTACTTGTTTAATTAACTTTTATTCTCTATAATTCACATACTGGTGGTCTCCATTGGGATGTCTTATTAAAATAAAGTGCTGTTATTAACAGTAAAAGTCATTCCTGTGTAACTTCATAGCCGAGAGTACTGAGATCTTATACAAGTCTTTCAATGAAATGTATTGTGAACTTATAAACTAATGCTCACTATTTCAGACATTAAGTAAGGTTGTATCTATGTTTTGAAAAAGAAATGATTTACTGTGCTTTACCTTAACTCTTTGCTAGAAGCTGTCTGCATATTCTGATTCAAAGCCTAGGCGGGTTGCAATTTAGTAACCATAATAGCTCTTTAAGCCTTGGATTATTCAAAATTGTTCCTAAAATTATTGAGCAATTTGGTGCATTGGAAAGAGAGCTTTAGCTTTAAAGGTGATAGTAGTGAAAATATAGAATCTATTGCTACTCTATGAAGAGAGGCAAATGTCCTCTGGGTGTGTATGGCAGATGTGCCTGACGGCAATACTTAACCATACCCTGAGAATGACCCTAATTCTAAGAAGAATGTGTGTTTGGAGTTCCAAGCAAGCAACCTGGGGGTAGCCAACTGGAGATTCATTCCTTATCTATGAAAGACATCTGAACCATTGACCTATTCCTTGGAATGCAGACCATACAGCGGATAGAAGCCCTTTGTTTGGGGTTAAATGGGGGTTGCTACATGTAGTGTGCTAGGTGAAAATTGCTATATAGACCCCATGGCTTTTTAAAATGGTACCATCTGTCCTGTTCAGACCATTACTACTGGACCATCCCACATGTAAGTCGTCAATAAACTTGACGTCTCGTTTGCAGGCTCTGGGTCTCTTCTCTGGCCTCTCAGACAAGTGGAGTCTGAGAGGTCCAGCATGACAGGGCCTTTAAATACTTTTTAAAAATCTAGCATTTATCCCTTTGATTATATATTTCTACATAAAACCTTTAAAATGGTTTAAATCCAAAAGAAGTAGCAAATATTTTCTTTTAAAATGATGTTAATAATCCCTTGAGTAGGTACTCACAGACAGGTGTTTATATGGCTACTTGTCAGTGCCTGAAATTTAAACATATTTTTACCTAATGGGGAAAGTCAGTCACACTAAGGAAATTTACAAGTGAAGGTAACGTTGTATGCTAACAGTCACATCAAGATTTTGTGCAATTTTTGTAGGCACACATTTTCACTCAACTAAAGTTCATACAGTGAGACATATCTGAGGATAATTTTTTTTAAATAGGTATTTTTCCTCTCCACTTTGTTTTCCCAAAGTGTTTACTACTTTAAATATGTTTAATGTCATTCTGCTCAAGCCACTTGGTTAATGGTGACAACTGTCTGAAATTGCATGCTGAAATGATTTGCTGGTATATGGCAATAGCAAATAACAAAAACTGCTATTTCATTAATTGCTTCTTAACATTAAAGCCTATTGTAGCCATATTCCTTAACGATGATTTTTATTTCTGAAAAGAATATCAATATTCTATGTTTGAATCTGTGTACTACAATTATAAACCTATACTTTTAAATCTCATCTTTAATGCATTGAAGCTAATCTTTCACTCTGGATTAGCAGATATTTGATCTCTTAATAATTGAAAAATTTTTATGCCTACTAGCCAAAAATTATTTTTCTCTTAGACATTGAGATAAGAAACAGACCAACTCCAGAGAATTGAAATTATTAAGTCATTTAGATCGTCAAACTTCCACCCAAGCCGCAGCCATTCTAGACGAACAACTTCCTCCCTCCTCCACAGCCCACTCCTGCCTCCTCTCAGTGACTCCAAACTAAAAACAGATTTTAAAAATATAAACCAATACTTTAGGATGAGGTTTGTTTCTCATATAAAATATAAGTCTTCTAGAAATGTTGGAAAGGGTAGTTCATGAGAAGGAGAATTGTTTTTTCCTAGGCTTATGGCTTTTCATGTTAAAACTGAAGAAGAGCAATTACATTCTTCGTAAAATTACAATTTAGTGACTTCTGACCTTTTCCTCATCCGGTCCTCAAGTATTCGTCATTCCAATAGTAATAGCATTGGGGGGAACAAAAGACCCACATTTACAAGAATTTAGCTTCTGGCAAGCATCATTTTAAAGAATTTACTTCCTGGCTCATGGTTTACATGACCTGTCTTTGGTTGCTTATTTCTTTCCCTCCACCCTTCCCCCTCTCCTCTTCAAAGCAAGCTGCATTTTAACTATTGCAGTCACTGCTGCTTCCTGCCTTTTTTGCTTTCTATTTTCATATCCATGGGAATGGAATCTGCTCAGCATTATCTGGCCAATATCTCCTCATTCCCCATCTTCGCCCACCACCGCTGTTACTGCTGGACCAGCCACTTTTGACCTAGAGAAAAGCTAGCATAACTAATTCAGAAGTAAAAATACATCATAAAATATTAGCTGATTAAATCCCTGTACTATGACTTTCAGTATCCCTTGTTTTTAGAAGCTGTTAGCTTCAAAGAAAAACTTTAATTATGTTCATATCTAATTTTGGGGGGGAATAAAAGGGAGCAACTACATAAAATATGTGGTCCTACTCTTAAATAAAAAATAACTCTATCTTATTATTTCTATTGCTAATTCATACTTCTTGTATGCCATTATTTTGATAACAAAAAAAAACTCACTCAAAAGTTATATGTATGAGGATTCAAATTTCCATTGTTTATCAGGAAATGAGAGAATGAACTTTCAGGCAAAAATTGAGGAAAAATAATTTGTTAGCGCAGGTAAATCTGAATATATACTATGCATCTTTAAAACTTGAAGAGAATTACACTGGAGAATGTGGAGAAACTTTTTAGTTGTTTTACTTTTAAATACATAGGAATCCTAGTTTTCTAGTTTAAGAAAATTTTGAATTAAATGTAAAATTACTACCTTTAAAAACATTCATTCAAAAGAAAAAGAGTAACAAAAATTTAGCTAGGAAATTATATTAATTACATGTTTTATGTTATCTGTATCAATTGTTTTTCAAATTAGATTTTTTAAAAAACACCTGTTTTTGATATGTTAAGTCAAATTGTGCCCCCACTTATTAGACAATTATGATCCTGGACTCTGTGGCTCAAAGGTAAAAGCAGACACAAGAGCCTGTGGCAGGGTGAGGGAGCAGTCATTCCCTCTGTATCCTTAGAAAGTCTTGCAAAATCTGTAACAGTTCCTGGAAACAACTGCAGCTGAGAATTCCCTGATTATCAAGAACCACATGGTACAAGCCAACCAACCACCACTCACCTGGAACCAGCCAATTAAGAGAAACCAGTGATTTGGGGCTTAAATGCCATCCAATCAAGACTCTGTTCCACACTCCCCTGACTCCCCCTGCAGCTTTTGCCTTTATCATCTCTAACTTTGGAATCCCTAACCTCAGAGTGCATTACTGGTTTGCAACAAAGACTCTCTCTCCTCAGCCTGCAGATTGTTTTAAAAAAGTAAATTTCTAGGGCTGCCCACAGTGGCTCATGCCTGTAATGCCAGCACTTTGGGAGGCCAAGGTGGCAGATCATGAGGTCAGGAGTTCAAGAGCAGCCTGACTAACATGGTGAAACCCTGTCTTTACTAAAAATACAAAAAAATTAGCCAGGTATAGTGGTGGGCGCCTGTAATCCCAGCTACTTGGGAGACTGAGGCAGTAGAACTGCTTGAACTCACGAGGCAGAGGTTGCAGTGAGCCGAGATCATGCCCCTGCAATCTAGCTCTGGTGACACAGTGAAACTCTGTCTCAGATAAAAAAGTCAAGTTCTCCTTTTTTCTCCAAAGATCTCATAGCCTTATTGTCTTCATTTTTTTTTAATGTCTGAAAAGAAAGTAATGCTTTTCCTATTTTAGTTTTGTTAATATGATCATCCTTCACTCTTGGTCTCTGCCATTTTATGGTCTATTTTCTTGTTTCTATTTCTGCTATTTCTGTGCAAGAGGCTACCAGATTTGCTGACTTAGATACCACTGTCTGATAAAATCGGCTGTCACTTTTCCAAGGGATATCCTAGGTTCTCCTTCTTTAGTAGGTTTTTCAGAAATGGAGTTTTCCTTAAAAGACTTGGTTGGAGATAGTAACTTCTTAAAATGACAGGTTTTGAACAGTGGAGAGTCCGTGGGGGGGCTGCAAATAGTTTTTTGAGCTGAAGTAAATGTGTCCTGAGAAGAATGTTGGAGATGAGGCTACAGAAGCCTCATCAAAGGCCTCACGTGTGATGATGTACGATGGAAAATTCATCCTAAACACTAAGGGAGAACTGTTCTCATTACCCTACATTTGCATTTAAAACCGGACATTCATACAAGTTAAATGTATTCTTTCAAGTTCACGCATGGAATAAATAAGTTTTAGAACCCGGAAAAGGAGCTCAATTGTCTTTCTATGACACCAAAATTTTGTCATTTCAGCCTGCATTCCGCAGAATCTAGTTGTTTTCTATGCTTCACTTAAATGGAAGTTTCTTACATCATTTTCTTTTTAGTGAATGATTTTTAAGATGTTAAAAATTGTCCCATATATTGTATTCTTAATCTTGCATTTTATTCATTCATTCATTTTTTTGCTTATAATTTTTTTTCATTTTTTTTCTTGACATTTTCTGACTTGACTTAGATTAATACCTTTTGTTCCTTGATGAATTTAAAATTCTACATCTATTTCTATTCTGAGTGGTTACTCAAAAATTAATAACTTTATTTTCCTATTGTTAGATATAGTGAATGCCAAGTTTCTCTTCAAAGAACCAGTATATCAGTATGTTCAGCTCTCTTATTCTTTAATTCTCCATTTTAAAGTTTAACCTCCTTGCAGTAAACAACCTTTTCCACCAGTTCTAATCAGTAGTTCACATCTGTTTCCCCTGTCCCCTGCTCTGTCCTGACTCATCTCAGTCATCTGCTCCAATCACCTGCTCCGGTCACTTGCTTTGACCTCTGGCTACTTGCTCTAACCTACCCATAACCGTCCTTCACACCCCACCACTCTGGCTCATACCCCTGCTCCATTTAAAATAGCTAGTTGGAATTAGACTAGACTGTGCAATCAAACTCTAGCCTTTGGGGAATGACACAGCAATAGGGGCAACCTCCGTCAGGCATAAGTACCCGTACCCCTCCCTTGTCCAGTTGTGGGCTCACCATTGTTCCACCTGTAAGCCACACCCTTCTATGGAAGTAAATTGCCTTGCTGAGGAAATTTATATTTGAGTGCTGCTACTTTTGTGGCAGTGAAAATTTTACATTTAATACTGTTGAGTGACCTTGTGGGTCCACGAGGGGTGTGGTTTCAAAGGCAGGAGCTTCCCAGCACCACACCTCCATCCACTGCTGCATCTGGGAACCTAGAGTTCTTTCTCTGACTTTCCGCCGGGCTAGGTGGAAAATCCAGGTGTGCTTCTTTGTTCAAAAAAGCTCTGGGAGGAGGGAACTCTGTTGTGGGCCAAATAGCCAATCTGATATTAGAATCAAAGATCAATCACTCCAGCAGAATTTTGAAAGAACTTCACTCATTGGACGAGAACATGAATGGGGCGGGAATAACTTCAGGGTTAAAACCCCACTGCTCCTTATCTGTGAGGATTCCTCCCTTGCATCCCCTCCCACAACAGTGTGGGAGCTATGTCTCTCTTTCCCTCTCTTTCTCTCTGCCTAATAAATAACTCTGTGCTAAACTCTTTGGGTCCACGATATTATTTGAACGGTAATCTCAGCATGCCTCCATGACCCCTTCCTCAATTCTTGAGGCAGGAGAGGCCAAGGACCTGGGTACATCGGGGAAAACATTGGATTGGAGAACTGGAAGCATCTTTGGGATGCCCCCCACAGCTCTGCTCCTGTCCCCTGGTTACATCTTTGGAGAGCACCGGGAGGAAGCTGAGCTCCTTCGCCCCGCTCGGGTTACGTCTTAGCAAGACTGCCAGGAGGACATTGAACTTCAGAGCAGTGAGTGGTATCAGACCTCTTTTACTTGTAATATGCCCTTTCGCTTCTTTTAAATATTGTTAAGGAGAAACCGGGTGGCCGGGCCTGCGTGGGACCTCTTGCAGTGACCGTGTGCAGCTGGCGGCTGGGCCCAGGCTGTTAAAGCTGCGGTTGCCTATGCAGGCCCTGCCCAGCCTTTCAATAGTGCAGCAGCCGCACTTAAAGACATGGCGCCAGGCTTTCTCTGAACCAGTTTCCTTTTCTTGCTATTCTTTGTTTCTCTGGGCCAAGCCGAGGGCCAGGTTTTGGTGGTGCGGGCGGGCCTGGGCATTGCACATGCTATGAGGCCCCGGTGGCTGGAGGAAAGCCGCCTATGCAGCCACGCACAGCCTTTCAATAGCACTGGGGCTGGGACTTAAAGACACAGGCGCGGCTGGCCCAGGCAGCTGGAGTCAAAGCAACCTTTGCAAGCCACGCTAGCCTTTCCAACCCCAACCTCCTGGGTCCAGATTTCCATAAGGCAAAGTTCATCCTGGCTCTTTCCTCTAAGATATTTCCTACACGTGAGGCAGTCCAGGGTGGCAGTGAGGGACCCATGCCCACAGTGCCCTCAGGCTTATGCCTATGATGACCTCCTATATAAATGCATAGGGCCATTTCCCTTAGTCCGCAGTGCTAGGTTATGTCCTAATGGAGACAAAGTATATCAGTGAGTATGGGAGGCTATAGGACATTGTGTTTTTTCGGTCACCCACAATTTCCCAATCCAGCTGAGTGGTGCCATAATCTAATGATGTACAATTTGTCTTGCCTGGGATCAGCTCCCCGTATGGCAGAACTTCTCCATCTAGAATATCATAGTCAGACCAGGTCTAAGGCTCAAATATTTAATTACAGGTCCCATAACCTTAGGGCATATTCTTATAATGAAAAGTGGGGTGGGGGGAGGAGGCCCTGGTCCTGAGGGTGTTGTTCCGGCCTTGGCCACGCAGCCATCCAGACTTCTTTAAGACTGTTGTGTTTAGAGGTCCCTCTAAAGGAGTCTATCCTCCTAGGGCAGCTTTATGATCAGGCCTTTGTTAATGGAACTCTTGCTAGGGAATATTGGCACCCATCGCTCAAGACTCACTGGCCTAGTTCTTCAAGGACATGCCGGTACAGGGCCACTAATCCTGGCAGTCCTAATGATCTTAAGGTGGCCATAAGGACATTTAGACAGTGAGGGTGTGCCCAGGACACTGGTAAGCATGATTAAACCCGGCACATGGGGGATGTGATCACGCATCTTGGGTCGGAAGATGATCAAGGATCTTGGGCCAAGGAAACTACAGGGTGCTATAACGGGGGATGCCTCAGGGCTAGCAGTTGCAAAAAAATAACCAGGGATGATTTCAGATGGGTGCTACTCTTCCCAAGACAAAATTGCCTTTAAAGTGTAACCTAAATAACTGGGACCAATTTGACGCATGATCTTTGAAGAAGTGGATCATTTCTCTCTGCCAAACAGCATGGCTGCAATACCCACTGCCAAGTGGAGAAACCTGGCCTCCTAAGAGAAGTATAAATTATAACACCCTTCTACAATTAGACCTGTTCTGTGAGAGTGAAGGTAGATGGATTGAGGTCCCCTATGTGCAAGTTTTTTTTTTTTTTTTTTCCTAAGGAATAATTTTCAGCTATGTAAAGACTGTAACCTATGCCCTACTCGTCCCTCCTTAGGACTGCCCTACATTTAAGACTCCCTGTGGCTCCTCCCTCCAGTGATGCTGACCAGATCTCAGCTTCTACAAACCAAGAAGAGTCAGGGAAGGCCCAAATGGCCAAGGCACCTCAGGCTACTAGGATGCCCCAACTCTGCCCCCTACAGGCAGTTGGGGGAGAATTTTGTCCATCCAAGGTACATACCGACTTTTCACTTTCTGATTTAAAGCAAATAGAGGCAGACTTAGCACAATTTTCAGATGACCTGGACAAGTACATAGATGTTCTGCAGGGCCTGGTTCAGTCCTTTCAATAAGATTGAAAAGATGTCATGTTATTGCTCAGTCAAACCCTAACCAGCAATGAGAGAGAGGCTGCTCTAGCAGCAGCTCAAGAGTTTGGGGACACCTGGTACCTTAGTCAAGTGCATGACCAAATGACGCCAGAGGAGAAGGACAGATATCCTACAGGTAGACAAGCAGTCTGTAGCATGGACCCTCACTGGGAGCCTGACTCAGAACAGGGGGACTGGAATCATAGGCACCTGTTAACCTGCATGCTTGATGGATTAAGGGGAACTAGGAAAAGGCCATGAACTATGCAGTGTTATCCACCATAACTCAGAGAAAGGAAGAAAACCCAACAGCCTTCCTTGAGCAGTTATGGTAAGCCTTAAGAAAGTATACTGCCCTGTCACCAGACTCCATCAAGGGTGAGTTAATATTAAAAGATAAATTTATTATGCAATCAGCAGCAGACATTAGGAAGAAGCTCCAGAAGCTGGCCCTGGGGCCAGAACAGAGTATAGAAGCATTGCTAAATCTACCTACCTCAGTGTGCTATGATAGAGACCAGGAGGAACAGGCTGAAAGGAACAGGAGAGGACAGAGAAAACCTGCAGCCTTAGTCATGGCCTTCAGGCAAGCAGACCCCAGGGGTTCAGAAGAGGGACAGCCTTGGGTTAGCTGCCAGTCTGGCAGAGCTGGGTACCACTGCAGCCTAACGGATCACTTTATTTTTATTTTTATTCTTTTGAGACAGAGTTTTGCTATTGTTGCCTGGGCTGGAGTGCAATGGCATGAATCTCGGCTCACTGCAACCTCTGCCTCCCAGATTCAAGCGATTCTCCTGCCTCAGCCTCCCGAGTAGCTGGGATTACAGGCTAATGTGCCACCGCACCTGGCTGATTTTTTTTTTTTTTTTTTTTGTATTTTTAGTAGAGACGGGGTTTCTCCATCTTGGTCAGACTGATCTAGAACTCCCAACCTCAGGTGATATACCCACCTCAGCCTCCCAGAATGCTGGGATTGCAGGCATGAGCCACTGTGCCTGGCTACAGGACACTTTAAGAGAGATTGTCCCCAGAGGAACAGACCACCTCCATGTCCTTGCCCACTGTGCCAAAGGGATCACTGGAAAACACACTGTCCCAGGAGCTGAAGGTTCCCAGGGCCTGAGATGGCTAACCAGATGAACCAACAGCAGGACTGAGGGTGCTTGGGGTAATCGCCCACACAAGCCATCGTCCTCACTGATCCCTGGATAAAGCTGACCATAGAGGGCCAGGAGGTCGATCTTCTCCTGGACACTGGTGCGGCCTTCTCAGTTTTGCTTTCCTGTCCTGAACTGTTGTCCTCCAAGTCTGTAACTGTCCGAGGAGTCCTATGACAAGCAGTCTCCCGATATTTCTCCCAGCACCTAAGGTATAACTGGGGAGATATACTCTTCTCCCATGCCTTCCTCATCATGCCAGAAAGTCCTACTCTCTTACTAGGTGGGACCCGATGGCCAGAGCAGGAGCCATTATCTATGAAGATCATCAGTGAGGAAATCCCTCTCTGCTGCTCATTATTTAAAGAAGGGATCAATCCTGAGATTTGGGCAATGGACGAACAATTTGGACTGGCAAAGAATGCATGCCCAATTAGAATAAGGCTATAGGATCCCACCTCTTTTCCTTACCAAAGACAGTACCCCCTAAGACCAGAAGCCAAAAAGGGACTACAGGATATTGTAAGGAATTTAAAAGCCCAGGGTCTAGTAAAGTCCTGTAACAATCCTCGTAATACTCCAATTTTGGGAGTACAAAAGCGTAATGGACAATGGCAGCTGGTGCAAGATCTCAGGCTTATTAATGAAGCTGTGGCCACTTTATACCCAGCTGTGCCCAACCCTTACACCTTGCTCTCTCAAATACCAGGAAAGGCACAATGGTTTACAGTCCTGAACCTTAAGGATACCTTTGTCTGTGTTCCATTGCATCCTGACTCCTAGTTTTTGTTCACCTCTGAAGACACTTTAGACCAGAATTCCCAGCTCACCTGGACAGTGAGCTTTTGAGATACCCCCAGGGCTTTTGAGATAGCCCCCACCTGTTCAGCCAGGCTCTAGCTCAGGACCTTAGTCATTTTTCACATACAGGCACCCTGGTTCTTCAATATATGGATGACTTGCTTTTAACTGCTAACTCAGAAACCCAGTGTCAACAGGCTACCCAGTACCTCCTGAACTTTCCAGCCACCTGTGGATATAAGATTTCCAAACCAAAAGCCCAACTTCGTAGGCAAGAGATAAAATTACTAGGGCTTGTCTTGTCTAAGAGCACTCAGAACCCTGATGGAGAATGTCTCCAACCCATACTGGCCTTCCCCTGTTCAAAAACCTTAAAACAGTTGTGGGGATTCTTAGGAATAACTGTTTTCTGCCAATTGTGGATACCCAGATATGGTGAAATGGCCAAACTCCTATATACTCTGATTAAGGAAACCCAAAAGGCTAACACCCATCTAATACAATGGGACACTGTAGCTGAGGCAGCCTTTCAGACCCTGAAGCAGGCACTGCTGCAGGCTCCAGCTCTAAGCCACCCTACAGGGAACAACTTCTCCCTATATGTTATGGAGAAGTCAGGAGTGGCACTGGGGGTTCTCACCCAGACTTAGGGGACCACACCACAACCAGTGGCATACCTACGTAAGAAAATTGATGCAGTAGCAAAAGGCTGGCCACACTGCTTGCAGGTCATAGCCGCGGTGGCTATATTGGTCTTAGAGGCAGTTAAAATAGCGCAAGAGAAAGATCTCACTGTATGGACTTCACATGATGTAGCTGGGATTCTGGCCTCTAAAGGAGGCTTGTGGCTGTCTGACAACTGCTTACTCAAATATCAGGCCTTAATGTGTGAAGGGCCTGTACTTCAGCTGCGCATATGCACAGCCCTGAATCCACCTACTTTTCTTCCTGAGGAAGTGGCAGACAAAGAACATGACTGTCAGCAGGTTATAGCCCAGAACTATGCTGCTTGAGAGGATCTCTTAGAAACTCCTCTAACCAATCCTGACCTTAACACCTACACTGATGGAAGTTCATTTATGGAAAGTGGAGTTTGAAAGGCAGGATATGCAGTAGTCAGTGATTAAATAGTGCTTGAAAGTAATTCCCTAAAATTAGGAAAAGAAAAGAGAATAAACATATACATAGATTCCAAATATGCTTAGCTGGTTCTGTATGCCCATGCTGCCATATGGAAGGAAAGAGAGTTTCTAACCTCTGCAGGAACTCCCATTACATATCATAAAGAAGTTTTAAACTTATTACAAGCTGTCCAAGAACTCAAAGTGGAAGTAGTCTTGTACTGCTGAGGAAAAGGAAGCAGAGAACAATCACCAAGCTGACCTAGAGGCAAAAAGGGCAGCTAGAGAAAAATTTATAGAAGGACCTTTAATATGGGAAAACCCACTCCACTCCAGGGAACTAGACCTCAATACTCATCAGAAGAAGTAGAGGGGGCAATCTCCCAGGGATATAATCTTCTCCCTTCAGGATGGCTAGTTACTGGGGAGAGAAAAGTACTCCTACCTGCTGCCAGCCAGTGAAAAGTACTTAAAACCCTACAACAAATCTTCCATATGGGTATAGAGAATACAGATCGAATGGCCAAATCCATGTTTACAGAAAAAGATCTCTTTGAGGCTGTCCAACAAATAGTCAAAGGATGTGAAGTATGCCAGAAAAATAATCCTTTGGCACATCACAAAACTCCTCCTGGGGAACAGCAAACCAGTCATCACCCAGCTGAGGACTGGCAAATGAACTTTACTCATATGCCTAAGTCTTGGGGATATTAATATCTGCTAATATGTGTAGATACCTACACAAACCGGGGTTGAGGCTTTCCCCTACAGAACAGGAAAAGCCCAAGAGGTAACAAAACTCCTGAATAATGAAATAATCCCTAGAATCGGACTCCCTCACTGTCTTCAAAGTGATAACAGCCTTTCCTTCAAAGTTGCAGTGACCCAAGGAATTTCCAAAGCTTTAGGAATACAATATCATCTCCACTGTGCTCGGAGGCCTCACTCCTCAGGGAAAGTGGAAAAAATGAATGAAATTCTTAAGAGACACCTAAAGAAACTGGCACAGGAAACCCACCTGCAGTGGCCTTCTCTATTATCAATAGCATTCTTAAGGGCTTGAAACTGTCCTCGGAAAATAGGACTCAGCCCCTATGAGATGCTTTATGGATGGCCCTTTCTTAATAATGATCTTGTATTAGATAAGGAAACAGCAAATCTAATCAACGATACAACCTCCTTGGCTAAGTACCAACCGGCTCTTAGGACCCGACCTGAAGGACACTCTAGGGAAACAGGGAGAGTTGTTCTGCCCTGGAGACTTGGTGCTTGTTAAGTCTATCCCTTCAGACTCTCTCTCTTGAGGCCCATCTTAGGAAGGACCATTTTCAGTTATTCTGTCTATCCCAATGACAGTTAAGGGGTGGGAATTGACTCGTGAATTCATCACAGTCAGCTGAAGCCTTGGACACCTCCTAAAGATCATAGGCCCTTCACTCCACAGCCTGAAGTTCCAGGAGACGACCCTTCAAACACCTGGTATCCTTTAGAGGATCTACATTTGCTCTTCCGATGAGATCCCCAGGAAAGTAACTACTCATGAGTCTAACTTACATTCTGGCATTCACAGGACTATCATTCTTAACTTTATTATCTGCGACCGGACTCTATGCGCTTGCCCCTACTGGGCCCAATAGCTCTCCTCCCCTCCTTGCTAGTGCCCCCTCCCCCATGACAATTTACACCGACTCCCAGGTGCAGAGTCTTCTCTTGCCAAGGCCATGCTGTACTCTAACAATTATTCCCTTCATGGGAGGTAGGCAGAGTAATAGGAGGACTTGGTACTGGCACTAGAAGCGTTACTACCTCTACTCAGTTTTACTATGAGCTATCTCAGGAGTTAAATGATAACATAGAAAAGGTTGCTAGTTCTCTCTGCAGAAGCAACTTAACTCTTTAGCTGCCGTAGCTCTTCCAAATAGAAGGACCCTAAATCTTTTAGGATTAGAGAGAAGGAACCTGTCTTTTTCTAGGAAAATAATGCTGGCTCTTTATAAACCAGTCTGATATTGTCTTAAACAAAGTTAAAGAACTCAGGGACCAAATAAAACACAGGGCTAAAGGGCTTCAAGAAACAGGATGGTGGAGCTTATTTAACAACTGGCTGTCCTGGCTGTACCCTCTTCTAGGCCGGTCTGTAACCATTCTATTATTGCTGGCCTTTGGGCCTCTCATCTTTAACCTTCTTGTCAAATTCATTTCATCTAGAATTAAAGCCATAAGGCCACAAATGGTCCTGCAAATGGAACCCCGGATGTCCTTGGCTCATAAGTTGTATTGTGGACCTCTGGATCAACCTGCACCCCCGGAAGACTCCCCTCTGGAAGAAACATCAACTGCAGGGTCCCTTCTATTCCCCAATTCAGCAGGAAGTAGTTAAGGAATGATCAATGCCCGTGTACCAACAGCAGTTCGACTTCCCTTTTCAGAGGGGGACTGAGGGACTGTGTGGGTCCATGAGGGGCGTGGTTTCAAAGGCAGGAGCTTCCCAGCACCTCCATCCACAGCCCTATCCAGGAACCTAGAGCTCTGTGTCTGACTTTCCTGCTTGTGGGCTAGGTGGAAAATCCAGGTGTGTTTCTTAGTTCAAAAAGCCTGAGAAAGGCTCTGGGAGGAGGGGGCTCTGTTGTGGACCAAATAGCCAATCCGGTATTAGAGTCAAAGATCAATCACTCTAGCAGAAGTTTGAAAGAGCTCCTCTCATTGGATGAGGACATGAATGGGGCAGTAATAACTTCAGGGTTAAAATCCCACAGCTACTTACCTGTGCAGATTCCTCCCTTGGATCCCCTCCCATGCAGCATGGGAGTTATTGCTCTCTCTCTCTCTTTTTTTCTCTCTCTCTGCTTAATCACTCTCTGCTAAGCTCTTTGGGTCTGCGATATTATTCAAATGGTAAGCTTATGGCGCCTCCAGGGCCCCTTCCCCTGTTCTTGGGGCAAGAGAGGCCAAGGACCTGGGCACATCAGGGAAAACATTGGATGGGAGAACTGGAAACATCTTTGGAACACCCCTACAGATCTGCTCCAGTCTACTGGTTACACCGTTGATGAGCACAGGGAGGGAGCTGAGCCGCTGCACCCCACCCCGGTTACACTATTGATGTCTAAAATTAATAATACTCTATAACCAAAAAGTTAAGCAAGGCTTATAATGAATCCTCTCTGTGTTATCCTCAATTCATCTGAAAATTTACCTGCAGGAAATTATTTTTAAGTGCTTTTAGAACTTCTAATAATGTTTTCTTTCCAGACAACTTTAAAGCCTCATTATTGCTAAAGTTTCATATGGTGTAGATTTTTAACACTATACAGTAATCCATTTGTAATAATAATACATCACTTATCTATCTTACATGTTACTATTGCAAACAATATAGAAACTGAAATAGAATTCCTATATCGTAAGCTATATGTTTTAGTTTCAATTGATGTGGCATATGTATTTACTCAATTAGTTATAGAAATGCAATATATGAGATTTTTCAAATGCTTACCATCTTTTAACATTTTATTTTTATTTTTCTGATTGATAGGAAATCCTTTTATAAGATGATAACCATTCAAATTTCTGTCTTCTGTGAATTGCCTAATCATATCCTTTTAAAATTTTGTTAGATTGTTGCCTTTTTCATGTTGACCTAGAAAATTTCTTTATATATTTGTGCTGTAATACATTCCTTCAGTCTAGAGTCTAATATTGTGTATGGTGTGATTTGTCAAGGTGAAGTTTTAATATTAACATGGTCATACTAGAGTACATTAATAGTAATAGAATTTTAATAATGTTAGCCTACCTATTTGCTTTATTTTTGTTTCTTCTCATGTGCTAAAGCTGTCCTTCTCTAGAAGATGACCACAAACACACATATAGAAGCATATATATATATGTACCCACATATACATTCTTTTACAAATTCTTGTTTTAAAATCATCTTAAATTTACATTTTTTAAAATTTGCATTTTGTTACTTTTCTTATTATATAATTTTAGAACCTAAGTACTTGTTTTTAACTATTCCTGGAAATTTTTCCTTGTCATGAGGACAGACGTATAGTTCAATACACCTACCAAAAAAGTTTTTAAAAAGAGAGAGTATTGCATTTCTTCTTAAGTATGAAAACAATCATTAAAAAAGCAATACACTAAGTAACCATAATATGAAGGAAAATTATTTATAGCTATGACAATTGAGATTCTTGATCAAAAATAATGATTTTCAAGTACTGTCTCTTTAAAGAGAGCATTTAGAACCTAAGTACTTGTTTTTTAACTATTCATGGAAAATTTTCAACTATTACTTTTCCAAATATTGCTTTGTCTTTATTTTCTCTTTTCTTCATTCTCAAATTCCTAATAAAAAATATGCGGATGAGGTGTGGTGGCTCACACCTATAATCCCAGCACTCTGGGAGGCCAAGGTGAGAGAATCGCTTGAGTCCAGGAGTTCAAGATCCACCTGGGCAATATAGGTAGACTGTGCCATCTCTACAAAAACTTAAAAAGAAAAATAAATTAGCCAGGCATAGTGGCCTGAGCCTATAGTCCCAACTACTTGGAGGCTGAGGTGGAAGTATCACTTGCTCATGAGCCTTGGAGGTTGAGATGCCACTGAGCTGATTGCACCACACACTCCAGCCTGGGCAACAGAGTGAAACTCTGTCGCAAAAAAAAAGAAATGCTGACTTCCCACTTTACCCTTTGTAGCTCTTAACTTTTGCTTCATATTTCTCATTTCCTTATGTCTTTTTGCAGCTTCTAGAGAGTTTCTTCAGGTCTTTATTGTAGCTTACGAGTATTCTTTTCCCATGTTCAGTTACTTGGCCTGTCTATACAGTATATATTTTTCATTTCTATATATTCAATTCTAAAAGATTGTTTGTTTCCCTTTTCATGTCTGCCTACTTTCATTCAGGATTTTTCAATATTGTTTAGCTTCGTTTTTGCAACACTTAACAATTACATTCATAAATTTGCAGAAGTATATTTTATATTGTTCTACTATCTCAGAATCTTGGAGAGCTAATGTTACTCTTGTCTGTTGACTTTACCTCATGGTACACTGCTTCTCCTGTGGTTCATGAGTATTTACAGAGATATCATTTCAAAGACTTTCCCTTTCCACCTGACAATCCTCATTGCTATGGATTGTGGAAGTGTTCCTATATAGCCATTTTGCTTTGCTTTTCCTACTAAGTAGTTCCGCATGACTTCCCCTAGATAAATTTATTCAATGTAATTCCCACATTTATTCCTTCCTCCATCCTCTACCTTCTCCAATCCCTGATGGAAACTAATTGGTTTTCTCTTCCTAAAGAATACCTGTTAGCATGACAAACATCCTAAATCTACTTGTATTATTTTTTTCTAATCCAATTTGGGACACCAAGCTTGCTATGAGGATGAATATATAGTTCAATACACCTACAAAAAAAGGTTTTTAAATAAAGAGAATATTGCATTTCTTCTTAATTATGAAAACAATCATTAAGAAGGCAATAGCTAAGTAACCATAATATAAAGGAGAATTATTTATAGTTATGACATTTGAGATTGTATATCCAAATAATGATTTTCAATTACTGCCTCTTTAAAGAAAGCATTTAAATTTCGTAGACTCTCTGGCAGGCTATTTGGAAGTAACTCATTGATGGTGCAACCACCAGACCCTGTTTCTAAATCTTCAGATAGTGATGTAATCTTAACTTTTTCTTACCTATTCTAAAAGAAATAAACAATGAAGTACCTAATCTGAAACATTTTGGTTTGTACGTAAGAAAGTGGTTGATCTATTTTAGGCATATAGCTATTATTTTTTTGACATGATTTTCTCCATCCAATTTTAAATTAGATTGCATTTCCTGAGAGTACACACATCCCTGTTTGGAGAAGGAATGAAATCTGGCTGTAGTCTCAACTGACAAAATCAGCCATGTATGAAAAATGCTCACTAGTAATGTAGTTAATGAGAATCCATTAAGATGAAAATAGGTTTGATTTTCCATTCCAGTATAAGCTCTTTATTTTAGGTAGTGTCTCTCCAGAGCTTTAGATGTCTTCCCAAGGATATTCCATATTTTACACAGCAGTTTATTCTTGGAGCTCATAGTTCAAGCTGTATCAGTCTGTTTTCACACTGTTGATTAAGATATACCTGAGACTGGGTAATTTATAAATAAAAAGAGATTTAATGAACTCACAGTTTCACATGGTTGGGGAGGCCCCACAATCTTGGGCAATCACAGTCTTACATGGGAACAAGCAAGAGAGAATGAGAACCAAGCAAAAAGGGAAACTCCTTGTAAAACTATCAGTTTTCATGAGTTTCCTTCCCTACCACAAGAACATTATGGGGTAAACCTCCCCCATGATTCAATTATCTCCCACCAGGTTCCTCCCAGAGCATGTGGAAATTATGGGAGCTACAATTCAAGATGAGATTTGGGTGGGGACACAGTCAAACTATATCAGTGATTCATCTAGAATGTTATATAATTTAATTCATAAAAGTTTAAACACAGTGGTTAACATGTACAGTTACAAGATCATTATCATTTACAAATTTAATCTTTACAACAACCCTAAAAGTCAGGTATAGCTTTTAAGCATCATTTTACAGATGAAGAATCTTGCCAAGTGGTACAGTGAGGCTTTGATGCACATGCTTTGCCTGCAGATCCCCTGCACTTAGGGGTTGTGCTGTACTGTTTACTGGGTGCAACTGGTCATTTTACTATATGAGAAAATTGCAACTACTCTATTGAATTGAATGATGTTGCATCCAATTTAGATTCCAGTCTAGTCTTTGTGAGATATTTGTGATGAACAACTTACCAATATGATTAATTATATCTCTGTTATTTTATTAGACTCAATATTTCCAAAAGCATTGGGAAAAATCTATTATCCAAGTAATCTCTTTATGCAGGAAAATAAGTTTGGTATTGATTCTCCCTTATGACACCAGAGCAAAACTGATTAGAAAACTTAGGAATTAATCCATAAATTCAATTACAAAAAAAAAAGAAATGGTTAATTGTGTTAATGCACATTCCTCTTTGTAACATGCAGATGTTCTAAAGTAATTGAAGAAATAAATTTTCTCTCTCCAACTGATGAAATGTACTCACTACTAGTTGGTCCCCCTGCTGCAACCTTTTATTTATCTGACTGTAGGAGCTGGGAACCAATCAACCAGTATGAGAAACTCCTCCAGCTAAATAGAAGGAGACATCTTTTTATAAACTGCAGACTCCAGTGCTTGGTTTTATCATAAACTCTTATGATGAAAAACAACAGACACTATGCCACATCCATGGGTTTAATTCTAATGTTTGAAGACATGCTTGTCATTATCATATAACTCAAGCTACATAAAATATTATTCCGATTCCCTAAGGGAACATTTCAAAATGTTGTAAGGTTAGGTTCTCTCATTTCCCAAAAGGTAATTAAAAGAATGAGAAGTAGAAAAACGGTATGCTTGGCAAATCTTTGACTTTCACACCCCCATCACCCATTTTTGCATTTAAACTGATCATTTGCTGGCAGCAGATGGGTAATAGGATGAAAGTTTTCAATATGGTGTTGTGGGGATATATATTTTCAGACACAACATGAAAGAGTACAAAGCAGAGTTCTTAATGTGATTAACAAAGAGGCATGGAATCTGCTATCAATCTTCCTTGTTACTGTCATAGTACTTCCAGGACTGTTAGAGAAACTTTACAATAGCTGAATACGTGTTACACATATAGATGAAGACGTGCCCTGGGCAGTGGAGCACAATTTACTGCAAGTGCGTTTTTTTGGATTTCTACCTTCTGAGTCACCATTGTCAGTCTGACATTTTATCTCAGAAGTCTTCCTACCTTTATGTCGACAAGGCAAATAAAGGTTATGCCATCAACCTATAACAGTATTTAGTCCATTTGAAAATTTTATCCTGAAAAGTACATTTCACTGAGATTAACACTAAGTTTACCAGATAAAAGTTTATTGTCATCTTTTAAATTCCTCGTTGAACTTCAATTTTTGTAATTGTAGAGAGAAAATAAAGCATATTTCTATCACAATAATTTTATTTTATTTATTATTATTATTTTTTCAAGATCAGGAGTTCGAGACCCTCCTGACCAACATGGTGATATTTCATTCATTTTAACACAATTTTACCTATGAAGCTCTTAGTTTTGGTTATGCATTAAGCTCTGGTTTTAATAAAAAACATAATGTTAAAGAGCTGACTTTAAATGCTTGGGATTTCCTGAAGAAAGTCTTAGAATAATGTCAAAATAATGTTGATGCATTTTTGACACAGATAAACAGTAGAAGAATTTTCTTTGTTGTTGTGGTTGTTTCAGGATGGAGTCTCTCTCTGTTGCCCAGGCTGGAGGGCAATGCATCATCTCAGTTCATGGCAACCTCTGCCTCCTGGGTTCAAGCAATTCTCTTGCCTCAGCCTCCCAAGTAGCTGGGACTACAGGCACCTGCCATCATGCCTAGCTAATTTTTGTATTTTTAGGAGAGACGACCTTTCACCATGTTGGTCAAGTTGGTCTCGAACTCCTGACCTCAGATGATCCACCAGCCCCAGCCTCCCAAAGTGATGGAATTACAGGCATGAGCCACCGTGCCCGGCCTAACAGTGGTAGAATTTTCTTCTGTTTGCATTACTGCTAAACTAGGTTCCTATTTAACCCAACAGTATTTTTAGTATCAATCTAAAAGAGAAAGAAGATAAAATTAAGAGCCTTGGTGGAGGGTCTGACATGCATTCAGAGAGATGGAAAATGAAAAGAAATCATTGACAAACAAGATACATTTTTGGAGTGAAACAGAGAAGATAACGTACACCATTTCATTTAGCATTAATAGTCCATATAGATTAGGGAGATAGAATAATTTCACAAGGTGTATGGGAGATCAGGCTAGAGTTACAGAAATGTGAAAAAAGTTTGGAAGAGAAAATATTGAAATTTGGAAATACCAAATACAATTTTGGCTCAATAAGGAAAAAATAGAAAGTTTATCTAGCAATGAGGCAGGTCAAAATAAAATTTGAGAGACTGTATTTGTAATGTATTCAATTAACCTCTTTTTGTATAGATTTCTCCTGCAACCGTCAGAAAATTAGGGAAAAAGTTGAGAGATTTAGTGGGAAGTTATGACAATCAAGACTATGGAAATTCCAGTCAATCAGAAGAGTGGAAGACCAAATCCCGGCTTGCAGATTGAGGACAAAATCCAGCTTATGAGAGACTAAGAGAACTCAGAGTATTAAGTAGAGATCAGAGAAGAAATTTCAGAAATGATGATCCTGGAAGAGAGATATTGGAATGATGATGACAATGAATGTGTGGACTGTTTATACCATAAACTTTATATCATTGTCCAAATTCATACACATTTGGAAATTATAGAGTTGTGAGGTCTAGTTATGAGGCCACCATATTTAAATAAGGTTTGATGTTTATTTTTAAAGGTTATACTTATTAACAAAGTTCTAGCCCTAATCACCAAGTATATTCTTGAATATTAACTTCACTCAAAGAGTATTTGAAGGGCACAAAATTATTTTTATGCATTCTTATTTTATTCAAGGCATAAAACCAGCAAAACTATTCCCTAGCAGAGGACTGTGTGTACGGGGATTACATTTTTTCTTACCTGGGAAAAGAGAGAATCGGACTTTTTAAAATATTTTTAAAAATAATAGGCCAGGCGTGGTGGCTCATGCATGTAATTTCAGCACTTTGGGAGGCTGAGGAGGGCGGATCACGCTGTCAAGAGAGGCAGACCATCCTGGCCAACTTGGTGAAACCCCGTCTCTACTAAAAACACGAAAATTAGCTGGGTGTGGTGGCGCATGCTTGTAATCCCAGCTACTTGGAAGGCTGAGGCAGGATAATTACTTGAACCTGGGAGGCAGAGGTTGCAGTGAGCTGAGATCGCGCCACTGCACTCCAGCCTGGTGAGGACGCGAGACTCCGTCTCAAAAAACAAACAACAACAACAACAACAACAAATAATAATAATAATAATAGTAATAAAGTTACCCATTGCTTTAATTACATCTTTTTTCGATCTCATCCTTCCACAAAAATACTGGCTGGTGTATTTGCTTTTGATATTCATTAGTGACCATTTGGTAAAGTAGTTCACCTTCTCTTAGCTTTTATTTTTTCCTTTTTGCTTTGATATTTTAATCCTGCTGACATCTTTCAATGCATAATGAAAAACAGCTCTGCCTTTTCCTGGCTTCCTTATTTCTGAGTACTATGGCAACGGATGCTAGTTGACTTAGTAAGACTCGAAAATGTCACATTGCTCTTCATTCTTTGATGAATGCACATTCATGAACATAGCTGTATGCAAAGGCAATTAAAGGCAGCTTTAAAAAGCACCATAACCAAAGTCACCCTCAGATGATATTCCCCAGGTGGTGTATTCAGAGCAACCCATTCCTAGTATTAAAAAGAACACATCTTCTTTGTCTCTGAGAATGATTAGCAATCACTTCTAGAAACACTTCTTATGAAACAAAATGATTTCTGTAAATAAATCTTAATTCCAAATCACTGAATTCACTGAGAATGTGTTTTTTCTCCACAACTAGTGAAACCTATCAAAAACATAAAATAAGAAGAAACAAATAGACAAATTATTTAACACAATTATGAATTACACTTAAACCTTTGTTGACTCATATAAAAAACATGAATACACACACACATGCATACACATATGCACACAACTTTGACTTACCAGATTTTAACAAGAAATTTCAATGCAGAAACATATTTAAGGTTGTTTGTGGTATAATGGAAAATATTTACTTACAAAGTGACATTTATTCTATATTTAATAATGCACACCCCAAAATGGCTATATGGAATTACAACAACAGAAATATTGAATTTTTTTTATTTAAATACAAATAATTTATTAAACTTATAATGAGTAAATGTTTTGTCATTGTCAATACATATTTTCTTGTATTGCTATAATTTTTATTGCTGATTTTATATTTAATAACATGTAGGATCTTGTATTTATATAGGGTGCTCTAGGACAAAATGCATTCACCCACCATTACTTGATGTCTATTCTAATTATTTCAATATCTGTGCCATGTATAAATGGCATATTCTGTTATTTACATTTTATAGTTGAGGAAACCAAGATTTGAAAACCTAATATTTCAAATCACAACGTTATGAAATAAAAAAATAAAATGTTACCTAAGCCTTCTGACTTTATATTCAGAGCCCTTTTCTTATCATATTATCTCATTCATGTATATAATTTAATTAAATAAATTTTCTAAATAGTTTAATGGTTCTTGGAAAAATTGAGCTGTTGAATAAGAATATTCTAAAGACGGCCGGGCGCGATGGCTTACGCCTGTAATCCCAGCACTTTGGGAGGCCAAGGCGGGTGGATCACGAGGTCAAGAGATCGAGACCATCCTGGTCAACATGGTGAAACCCCGTCTCTACTAAAAATACAAAAAAAATTAGCTGGGCATGGTGGCGCGTGCCTGTAATCCCAGCTACTCAGGAGGCTGAGGCAGGAGAATTGCCTGAACCCAGGAGGCGGAGGTTGCGATGAGCCGAGATTGCGCCATTGCACTCCAGCCTGGGTAACAAGAGCTAAAACTCCATCTCAAAAAAAAAAAAAAAGAATATTCTAAAGTCACCAGTGATGAAGACAATGAATCAATGACTGTCAGCCATAATACTGTGAAGATCAATGAATATCAACTATAACACTATGTGATGTGATCTCTAGCTATGTAATACAGAGAAGTATTTGAATTCCTTATAAATGCCATATTTGAAAGAAGTAAAGTAATGATAAGTATACCCAGGACTTGTTCACAATTATTAATCGATCACATTTTATGGAATGGTATAATAAAATGTACAAAAAACTTAAAGTTTTAGAGAGAAAGCTACATTACTGAATAATTTGAATGTATCAAAGAATGTCATTCTATTTAATGTCAGCATTTAAGTGTACCCAGACAAAGGAGTAAAAGAAAGTTTCCTTCTGATAATTCCTAGTGGTCCAAGGAAAGACAAAAAGCTTCAAGAGAGCCTATAACAGAAGCTAAACATGGAAATTAGTGCAGCTTTAAAATGCAATCATTCTCTGCAGGAAAAGGTCATATGTGAGGTTTATGTAAGTGAAGCTTAAAATAAACAGTTTGAGCTTCCAAAAGAAATGCATCTTAGCCACTCAGTCACTCAAGGGACCATAGAGGAAGCTCATTAAAAAGAGTGCCAAAACTTGCTCTAGAGGCGGTGATAGAGAAGGGTTAAGTGTGTGAACTCTGAAATAAGACAGATTGGGTTTAAACCTCAGCTCTGCAGATTTCTACCTAAGTTTACATAAACGTATTTCTAAGTTTGCATAGACTTAGAACAACATCTTAACATTTTGTGCTCTAGATTCCTCATATGTAAGACAGGAATTATAATAGTAACCTATATCACGGAATTGTTGTAGAAAATAAGTGTGTTAAAGTAAAAACAAATAGACTGAGTACTTGGCTCCATCAATAGATATCACTTCAGGCTATGTAGCACTCTGGGGATAGTCAAATTAATAGGGCAGCTGTCAACAGCTGATATTCCTGATGCTTCCTCAGTACTCCCCACTAACCTGCAAAGTAATATAAAAGCCAACAATTAGATTGCACTGAATGCATTTCCAAATGTATTCCGATCTTCAAAAATAAAAGTAGAAAAATGATTTCAAGTATATAGAAATAAACATGAATGGCTAAAATACTATAATCAAGATTGAAAAACAAGTGAAATATTGGAAAAGTGAATGTGTAGAAAATAAAGAAATTTGAACACTTTTAATGTATAAAAAAATTGCTAAGTCAGTTAAAATGAAAATAATTTCAAGAGATAGATACTTCATAAAATTTGACATATAAATGGGGCAAAGAGATGTGAACATTTTTTCCACTATATGGTCTAAAGTTAAACATTAAAACACTGTAATAAGGCATTATTGTGCACTACAAATGACAAAAATTTAAGAGACTAAGAACCAATAGAGAAGAAGATACAAGGCAGTCTTGCATTTTTTTTGGTAGAAATATACAATTAAAATAAAGTTTCCAAACGGCAATTTGGCAAAATTGATCAATAATCCAAATGTGCATACCATTTTACCTATGCATTCTATTGTTAAAATTTACTGTTAAAAATTACCAGCTTTACAATATTCTTTACAATGTTTATAGTTTCAAAAACATGGAAACAAAACAAGAATACTTCGATAGGATTTATTAAATATTCTGAAAAATATATACATATACAAATACAATAAAATATTGTTACCATTTAAAATAATGTAAATTGATATTATAGCTTAGAAAAAAATTAATAAGTGAGTGATCTTTTTTAAAAAAATTTATATTTTTAGACACATTGATAATAAAAATGAGAGTCATTGTTAATGTCTGCTTTCCCACACACATATGGGCTTGCTTAGGTGACTATATATTGCTAGGATATATAGTCCTATATATCCTAAAAGTCCAACTTTTTAAACTGATTTGAAAAATCAATTTCCCAGGCAGAGACAACTAGAAACAAAGCCACGAAAATGTTTTTAAAAACTGACTTAATGTAAATAAAATTATTTTAATGAAAAACAGACACTCAAAAAATATTGTATTTGGTGGATTTTATTTTCAAAGTTAATGTTGCAAGTAGCAACTAACTACAGAAAATCAAGTTTGAAAGATGAATACAGGGAATCAATTCTGAAGCATATGAATTTTTTTCAGATGTTTAGTTCACTTATAAATTTATAAAATATACAACTGCAGTCGCCTTTATCATCAAAGAAAGTGTTTTGACACGTATTTTGCAGAAATAAGAAAATGCATGGGATGACTGGTGGATCAGAGAACATTTCTGTGTGCTAATATAGCCAAACAATTTTACAGTGCACTAGTTCCTCTGAGCAACACTTTTCCTTTAAAGCCAATGTTATTAATTTCTAGCCTCTTTGAAAGCCACTATGAATATAGTATACAAATAATACAGCAACATTGATATTGAGATCTAATATTTTAAGACTGCCAGAATCAAAGTTTTGTCATTAAAGTAGACTATATATATTCTTTGCGGCTTTCCCTGTCTCTCACCAAGGTGACATACAGAAGGCATTTGTTGCAAGATTTAATTGATATGGATTCAATAAGTAAATTTCTCTTACCTATGCCTTTTCTTTTCGAAGTCATCTCATGCAACCTTGCTCTACCCCACCTGCAGTTTTCAATGGAAGATAGACGATCCAAATGGTCTGGGCTTTCTTATTGGCTCAACATGAAATATGGGTAAATTGGTCCCTTTTCCTTTGCAGAATGTTATATCATTCAGAATAATATCAAACTCTTTGTGCAGACCTGAGGAATAATATGAGGCTGTTTCAATAGAGTAGTTCTTTTCTGTTCCTTGACATCTCGGTTCTTTGTATCTTATAGTAGGTACAGCAAGTAAATTAACTTAATAAGTGTAAGACCTGAACTCTTCTTGAAAATAGCAAGTGCTGTTCTCTTCCATATCTTTTTTTCACTTTTTCCTAGCCTTATCACTCCTCTACCGCTTTGACATAAAAAAGATCTACCTGTGAGACTTTAAGCAAGTCATTTAATGGTATTCAATGTCTCTGTCAGAAAAATAATATTAAATGGTTGGATTACAGAGTTCTTAGGAAAACTTAATTGAATTATGTACCTGAAAACATTTTATAAATTGCATAGAATTCAACAAGTTGGTAACACCATAAATGGTTGTTTTCTTTGTGATTTCTTTATTATTCCATGATATAAGCATTTTTTTACAGACTGTTTCACATTTCTGTTGCATAACACCTACATATTACAAAGCCATTCAACATTTCACTCGTGTATGAGTCTGTATGCAGGATATGACATTTCATTCAGAAGTACTGAATGAAACAATGCAACCATTGTCTAATCCTGTTTTTTCACCTTAGCAAGTTGCTTATTGAGAAGAATGATTTCATATGAAAAATGATTAGACTTTTATCAGTTAGACTTCCACAAAGAATATTTAAAAAGCAGTCTTTTAAAAAATGATGTGAGTTATTTATAACTTCCCGTATTCCTTTCATCTTAATGGCAACACAATATATGATATTTTATAACCCCTGTAATTTCCATTATCAGTCTGCAACTCTGCATTTCTTTCTTTGTTGACTCATATATTTTCAAATTATTTATTCCTCCCAAGGCATATTCACGCAGTTGAAAGAAAAGAACAATGTTAAGGCAGAGCATCAGTAAAAGTGGTTCAGTAAAAGGCACATAAATCTCCCCTTTCTCTACCCACGTCTCGAATTAGAGTATTACCAAAGTTTTAGAACAACTTCTGAAAATACTGAAGGATAATTTCTGTGAATTAAGCGTCCATCTTGCAGACTAAAATGTCAGTTTCTTTTCTACCTTGCTAATGTTAGTTCTTCTTCATTCTCTGTTGCAGGGAGTGTTAACCTGTGTTTCAAATAATCCTGTTTTGTCATTTTTTTTTTTTTTGAGATTTGCCATGAAAGCTTGAATCCCTCTGTTTTGGATGTTTATTTGTTTTCAGGAATTTAGCATTTCACAGGGATTTCTTTTTATAATAACATATCAGGATATCTTTATTTTTTAGACTATTGTTTCTATAAGCTTCCCTAGCCTCTGTTTCTTTCTATATCAACTGGTTTCATTTGATTATTTTAATTTATGATCCATGCTCTTAAAGATCACCATCTTCAAACTTATTTCCCTGGGAACTTTCTTGTTTCACAGATTGCATTTATAGGACTATAACTGACACTCTAAAATTATCTAATAATACTATCATAATGCTCAATTACAGGGTGTTCAAAAAGTATTAGATTCAAGAATTGTTTCTGTGTGTAGGCATTCTTTGGAAGTAAAACTCTGTGCACTGACATTGAACCGAGTCTGGAACATATATTAGTTAATTTACAATTTATTATCTTCATAAATGAGAGCTATACATTTCTACCAGTAGCACCCACATTTGACTATTCTTAACATTGAGATGGCCTCCTTGCATGAACATAATTTTCGAGTTACATATGTAATCAAAGTATTTATGTACATGCCTAAATCCAGTTATTTTTCAAATTTATAACATACTACCAATGTATAGAAGAACAGAATAAAATAAAAACACGTAAGGAAACTAGCTAATTTCATACATATTAAAGTATCCAATGTACATCATAAACTTTCAGGTAGAGGAAATAGCTTACAGGAAGTGGACTTCACATGGAGTATGAAAGTAGTTAAGCATTATAGAACAGCACAAAGAAGAGGAAGATCATTGGATTCCATTGAACTAACATCTATCATGAGCAAGACATTCAACTAGAAAATAAAGTGGATGTAAAGATAAGGAAGATACGCCTTTTGTTCCTAAGAAACTCATAAGAAGATACAGAGGTGCCTCAATATATTACATTGCATGTTGTACCGTAACAAAATCTAATGTAGAGGAACAAGACAAGTGCTTTATAAACAGAGGAAAAAAATTAATCGTGACCTGGAAGGTCAGAAAAGAGTGAAGTTGGGTGAATGGATAAGACTCTCACTAGCAAGATGGAAGAGACGTTCTCTTCAAAGACAATGGTGTGAACTCGGAGATGAAACTAATTATACACCTATAGTGCATATTTAAGAATGATGAGAAATCATGGATACCTAGAAAATAGTAGGTGATTGGCACGATTTAGATCCAAGTACGAGGAGAAACTTAAATAACATTCAATCATCATATGAGTTTCTATATGTAATGTGAATTCAAAGACTTTAAAACAAGAATGTTAGTGGTCAGAATTATGATTTAAAAAACAATTCTGGGGTCATATAGATGGATTGAATGAAACACCATGAAAAGAGAATGTACTAAAGAGACAATTATAGCAATCCAAATAAGAGAGAATGACAGCTTCAATAAGAAAAACATCAAGAAATATAGCAATAGAGTAACTGATTTATCAATTGATTTTAAATTAAGAAAGAACAAAAGAACACATTTAAAAGTGACTCTAACATTTCAAAGTTTAAGGACCCTGATGGGCAACTGAGAATGCATGGGATATAAGAAAAAACAATTTTGGATGCTATTGTTATCATGTTCTTTTCTTCCACCAAATGCTGGAATTATTAATGGCTTTGCGTTCCCAATAACATTGTACTACAGTATTCCTGGCTCAGTCTTTACTGGGATGTGTTTGCAAGTAGCTCCAGTGTCCCATTTCCACTAATCTCTTAAATAAAAGGATAAATTCACACTCACAGACTCAGGAACCATAATCTTTTGCATAAATGGCACACTCCCATTTTGCTCCTTGAAGTTCATTTGATGCCAATTACTCTAAGCATATATGTCTCCAAAAACAATCACTCTCAAATGCTTATTTTAAAAATCACTATGTCTGCTTGGACTTCTATCTTTTTCCCTTAACTTACTCTGTCTAGAATCTTGACTTATCATCAAAATTTTAGCGTAACAGTACAGTTCTGGATTCAACCTCAGGACCTGAATGCCCTACATTATATATTTTTTGTTCTTCTTTGATTCTCAGAATTAACTTTTTTCCCATTTTGAAAATGCTTAACTTTTTCTAATCCCAGTCCCTGAGATTTGCCTCCCATTTTAGTAAGTGTCCAGTCTGATGTATGCTATATAAATGTTTTAAGACTTATTAAAAGAAGGAGAATTGAAGCATAAGTGTCAAACATGCATAGCTATTACTTTTCATGGCAGCAATGATTACTTTTCATGGCAAAAACTGCAATTATTTTTGCACCAAACTAATTGTTTACTTCTCTGGAGTTAGTCTAAGTGTCTGTCAGTATCTGTTCCATCTTTGTGGCTGTCATTCCAGGTGCTACATAAAGTCTTTTTCCTACCTAATATCAGAATGTGCTTTGAGATTTTATAGGAAAAATGGTAAATTAAGTTGGAGGTATATTGATTCCAAGCAGAAATAGAACATTAACATAGAGATGCCCAACTAGAAGTTAGATTTATGGCAAGAGATCAATAATGTGATTACATACTAGATATTAATGGGCTTATGTTTCAAGATGCTACACTTGCCACATTCATTTAACCACCTTCTTCTTAGATACCACTAAAATGATCATGAAGGAATTAAAAATATAATAAACCTATCAGATCAAATATTGGGAAAAAAGACAACAGAAGATAACATTTCGAAAGATATACAGCAAATCAAAGACTGATTTGTACCCAAAAATGTGAATGAAGAAATAGTGGCACAATAGTCATGCATCACTTACCGGTGAGAATACTCTCTGAGAAATGTATCTTTAGGTCATTTCATCACTGTGCAAGCATCGAAGTGTATACTTAGAAAAACCTAAATGATAGCCTACTACACACCTAGGCTATATGGTATAATTTATTCCTCCTAGGCTACATACCTGTACATATTCTTGTATTGAATACTGTAGGCAATTGTAGCACAGTAATAAGCATTTGTGTATCTAAACATATTAAAATGTAGAAAAGGTACAGTAAAAATATGGTATTATATCTTCTAGGACCACTGGTTTATATGTGGTATGTCATTGACCACCATCATTATGCAGTACATGCTGTATTTAGGAGTTGACATAAGAAAGAGAAAATTTCTTTTTCTTTTTCTTTTTCTTTTTTTTTTTTTTTATGAGACAGAGTCTGGCTCTGTCACCCAGGCTGGAGTGCAATGGCATGATCTCGGCTCACTGCCACCTCCTGGGTTCAAGCAGCTCTCCCTGCCTCAGCCTTCCGAGTAGCTGGGATTACAGGCATGCGCCACCACGCCAGGCTAATTTTGTATTTTTAGTAGAGATGGCATTTCATCATGTTGGCCCGGCTGATCTCAAGCTCCTGGCCTCAGGTGGTCTGCCTGCCTCAGCCTCCTAAAGTGCTGGGATTAAGGGCTTAAACCACTGTGCCTGGCCAAGAAAAAGAAAATTTGTTTCATGAATCATGCACAGAATATATACCACCAAATCTCTAGTGTCAGGCAAGAATATTGGAATTTAATTCCTGAAAACACTAAAATAGCAAGACTTAGAGTTTAGAAACATTTGCATGTGCAAGAAAGTAATGTTGAGAAACAGGTCTGATTAAAAAAAGACTCATTGGAAGTCCAGAAATGTACAAGTTCATAGGAATTACCAGGCAGATTACAGATGTCCAAAATAAAATAATAGATTTAAGTGATTAATTCAGAAGGTCTAAATTTAAGTACTTGAGACTTCCAGGAAGGGAGACAAGACTAAACAGAAGAAGAAAAATTATCAGACACAATGTAGGAAAATTTTCCAGAATTGAAGAATATGAGTTTCCATAATAAAATAATCTATGGGATATCAGACAAGTATGAAGTTATTAGCATGAAGGCACAGCATTACACATTTTCTAAGATAAAGGGAAAAAGAGAAAAGACTGATAAGTAAACAACTGACAAGTAAATACCCTAAAATCTGAAGAGATTAGAACAGGACACAAATACAAGCATTAGGAAAAAAATGGCATTGGGCTTTTCAATAACAATACTGGACCCTAAAGGACAACGAAAGAATGACTTTACATAATCATGACTGAATATTATACAGTTTCCAATCTAGAAAACTAGAATTCCAATGTAGTCAGCAAAACTTTCAAACTATATGAGAGTGGAATAGATTTTCGTACACACAATGACTCAGAAAATTTAATCTCTGATTAGGAATCTAATTGAGAAAATTTGTTTCATATTCTAATACTGGAAGACAGCTTGATTTCATCTATGGGCCAAATCAATGCTGTCCCTGTATTCATACCCTTCTGTACTATGCTCCCAAGCCAAGCTTCTACTTGGCTATGTGACTTTCTTTGAATAGTGGGATAACAGTAACTATGATGCAAGCAGGGCTTTGAAAGAGTGTTGCACAGTTTCCCATCCTCTTGCTTCTGTAAAATGCCATTGGAGTATGTCATGAGAATAGGGCTTGGCTGTTACGAGAGACTTGAGTATGTGAGAGATATGTGAAGGGTAGCTGAGTCACACAGCAGAAGCCACACCAGACCAGCATGCCCCAAGCTGACCTACCAGCTAAACATAAATATATGAGTGAGCTCAGTTAAGTCCATCCCAACCAGCAGTCAGCTCAGCCAACCCATGGCCTGGAGAAGAATTTTAATAACTTATTAAAAAGATTTTACACCATGAAATCACTAAATGTTGGAATAGTTTTAAATTTATTTGATGCAATATCAAAAATAGCATAGCATGAGGGAGTGAGTACTATGTATACACTACAAAAGTGTGGTCAAATAAGAGAAATTAAAACTAAAATGTGTTAAGCTATGGGGAATGAACTCATGGGTGAGACTGGTATATTTTATTTCATTATAGCCTTTAGTAGCAAGCGATTTCTTAAGCCCATGAACATGTTTTACATTTTTAAAGTGATGACAGATTAGGTTCCACATGGAGTTTTATGTTAAAGGAGTTTTGTTGTTTATATTGCTGTTTTGTTAGTTTTGAATGAGAGAGGAAAATAAGAAGTCAAGGAAAAGGCTCGAATTAAGGGAGATGCCTATAAACGCTGTCTTGTAGCTTGAAAATATGAGACTACAAAATAATAAGTAGCTGACAGGAACCCACTATCCCTTGGGAATATGGACAGGTTTCTATTGGGGCAAAGACTGAAATTGATTTAGTTTGTATTGTAGGAAATGCAGCTTCCTGGGGAACACAGATCATGTTGGGTAAGAGAGTTTTGGAGACAGAATTTGACATAAGGGACTGCATTTTTGCCTTTGACTGAGGAACTAGGCATGAAAGATATGATCACCTTAATTGACTTGCCAATCCTCAACACACCTCTCTTTAAAGTATTTGTGTGTGTGTGTGAGAGAGAGAATTACTTGAAAATCCCAGGTTTTTCTGGGCCTGGATTTCTGCAAAAATTTTTATGAAGAAAGAGTTAACCATGCCAAAGTTAATTTTAGCTTAGACTCTAATTTCAGTATTACGTATAATACTGATTCTGAATTAATAAGCTGGCGTTTAGAAACGAATGCATGAATTACAGCTGTTATCCAAGAAAAAAACACTTCTTTTAAGATAGCGAAATGGAAGCTTTTCTTTTATCTGAAAAGTATATGGGAAGAAAACACATGAGTGGAATTTCAAACGTATCATTTAAAAAAGCAAATTTAGGCTTCAAAGTCTCATTTAACTAAAGGATAAAGCTTTTAAGTATAATGTGATGTAAATGTGCCCAAGTAAATCACTGTGCTTTGATGGAGCAAAGATTATCATTTAAAGTAAACTTGTTTCTTCTTCCGTATGAAACAGACATTACAACAAGAGATAAACAAGCTAACAACACAGTCATTAAATGAGGACAAAAATGTTCAGTGATGCTGTATTTTATGAGAATATATTAATAACTTCAAGTGTATCAGCCCCTTGTAACCTCCTCTAGTTTCCCTCAAACATGAAGAAGCCTTCAATTTGAGTAAGAATAGGGAAACACAAGTTTATAAGAAATCAACTAATCTCTATTGTCAACATTCCTATCCTTAGCTACCTCACACAGACTCCGAGTAAGTGATTTCTCTGCCACCCAGCTCATTTCCAATCATATCTTAAGCCCCAAACCCCTATATTTATGCATGCATGTATTCAAATCACCAGTAATCTCTTATCATAATTTGTCTATATTTGATAGCTTATATAATTCAAGTTGATCTCATATAAATTTTTTTGAATAGTCAATGCTCTTCAATAAATAACACTTTGGAGATAAGGTATCATGTAGTTACACAGAGAAAGAAAAGCAATGTGAGTGAGTGCACCACTTTGTAACATATATCTGCTTACATGTGATTTCCCATGAGAACAATGTAAAGAACTGTGCTGAATGTTTATTTTCTCTGTAAGATGCTTAATGAGATCCCTACTGCTGCAAGTTACAGTGGATCAGTGGATGCTACAGACCGAATTCAACTAAAACATGTATTATTTACTACTGAGAGAGAATAAAAGAACTGAGCAAAGTTAAGATATAACAGATGACCGAGCGCTCTTCTCAAACCATCAAAACTCACCTAAGAAATTTATAAACTTCGATATAAAATAAGATGCAGTAAAAAAATTAAGATTAGAATTATACACAAATCTCAACTTTGCTTAAACTGTACTTGAACTTAACATAAATGAGATACTTCAATTATAAGTATGTTGGAAATTTTTTACTTTGATTATACCCTAATTATGTGTATGCTCATGAGGCAAAAATGAATCTTTATTATATTATCATGTGAAGGATCTTCTCAAGAGCCTTGTTTTCTTGTATATTTATGATCCTGGATATAATCAAAGTTATTGGGTATTTCAACTGAATTTTCACGTTTTTCAGTGCTCACCAGCTATTGATAAACTGTTATTTGATCACACCTACTTCTAAATGATCTCATAAAAGAGTCGTTTAATAAGAACCATAATGAGACATGGATTAATCGCTTTAGGTGAATCTTGGGCTTGGTTGACCTTCTTAATAAAACACGTGTTAAAATTACTTTAACACTTGGCAAGGCTGGCTGGTGAGCCATAATTGTGCTGTGTTGCTTGGTTCTGTGAGTGTCTACTTGTGTGCTTGCAGGAGGATGGGGGTTATCAAATGGGAATCCAGGGAGGAAAACTCAGCTATAATCTTAGCATACTCTCAACCTATAAGAAAGAACATTTTGCATCAAAAGTAATAATTTATATATATTGAAATTTTAAAAGTGAACACATTTAACTTAATTGAAAATTCTCCATAAGTCCTTAGTTTTCCAGTTTCACCACACATCAGTGAATACTTGTTCTACACAGTGGTGCAGAGGCAAGCACAGGTTAATGGCCATGTTTGCACTGGTCTCTTCACCAGTGACAGAGAAATAAGCTCTGATGACAAATGACTATAACTTGTGTAGCTACTCTAATTCTATCTATCATAGAGTGCCACTGTCACACTGCATGGGTAGAATTGGTGATCAGTTAGTCTGATAAGCAGCTTTATTACATATATGACCTTATTTTGAAAAAAAAAAGAAAAAGAAAAAAACTTTGTAGGACTTAACGTGATAATGGGAGTGAAGTAATGAATATCATTATTAATGGGAGAGTGGTAGAAATATCACACAAGGAATCCTCTAAAGCACTGGTTTATAATCTAAAGCACTTTTTAAAAAATCACACTATTTAAAAGTATATCCAAATGAGCTCTTATGTCTGAGAATGTTATCTTACATTTCTATTAAAAATTCCTGACTTTCTCTCCCCTGTTTTTTTTATATATTTAGATCAAAAGTCTATGATCTGTGTGAACTACAAAACATCTATGTTCACATAGAGTTCAATGACAAAGAGGAATTTTGTGAATTCCTTTAGACTTGAACAACTTAAGGTCAAAGGGAAAGGCTAAAGGAACTAATTTATATGGGATTATTTTATGTAAAAGAAAACAAACTAATACAAACTCTCATTGTTTGTTCATTCAGATTTAATAATTCCCACCCGCCATTTCCTTACAATAATAATTTACTCTTTTTTTTTGTGGTTTTTATCTCTTCTATCTTTTCCAAAGTTGAGTATTGGCAATTTTTAAAATGATTAAATATTTGTTAAAACATGAGGTTTTAAATTTTATATTGAGATATCCCTATACTTTTTTACCTAGATTTATTTGATATTTTCAAGCATTTCTTATGTGTAGATAGAATATTAAAAGATTATATCATCTGCTTCTTTCATATCAAAGTGTACGTATTAACTTACAAATTTCTACAAGGGGAGAAAATAAGCAAGCTCACGTAGATGGGGCACAGTCTACTTATACATACTATAAAAGAGCATTTTAGTGATTTATTAGAAATTGAAAACTGTTCTTTCTCTTGTAGTCTTAGGATTTCTCATTCTCTAGAATTAATTATGTTTTCTGAACAGTAAAGTTGAGAACCCAAGAATCTGTTGAAAATTGAAAAAAAAATTGAAAACTGCTTTTTCCCTTGCGTGCTCTCAAAATGTGTTTCTTCTGACTTAGTTGACTCAACTTTAGCAAATGAAAACTTAGCAGAGATCAGGACAATATGTCTTCACAAGAGTTTACAGAACAAATTGCTCCATTTCTGCAGCTGGAAATAGAAGTTCAGAGAAACTCTAAATGTCAGGAAACTTACAAAATGGAGGCATTTTTACAAATTTAGATTTTTTTGTGTATTAAGTAATGTCAAGATTTTTCTCATATCCCCTACTGATTTCATTCCATTCTACGTGTTACTAAATACTCCAATAGAACAATGAAACATATATTGAGATACATCAACTTAGGAAAAAAACTGACAGAGTATGGAATATTTAAACTATTATGAATCTTTTTGTAGCTTTTAAATTGTCTTTATCATTAGGATAATGTTCAAATAAATTAATTTCAGTAATAAGTTTTATATTAATAATCCTGTTTAGAAAATGCAACTATGCAGTCAAAATGATCAATGCTATTATTATAAAATTGTCCATGTAATGTAAGTTATTTATGATATAGCAAGTGTGATAAATACATTTAAGATAATGTAACAAATAATGTGGTTGAGAGCTAAGTTATAAAGGAATGTGGGGCTATTTTTTTTTTAAGAATGAGTTCAAAGATTGATAACCAATACCTGCTGTGGGAAAGAGGCAACAGCATTTCTGCTTCTTATTTGTCATTCCTGATATAAAGTTAAATTTAGAATGATTTATTACATTGAAAGTAAACTATATATGATCAGTTGCTCTTCAAAAGATTTCTATATTTGCCATCATATTTTCAATGTCTTCTGTTAGCTGGTGCTTTTTTCTGTGTCTTCAAATATTTGTTGATTCAGCATTCAAGGGAAACCTTTCTTCACCTACACCCATAGCCCATTCTGGAATTTTTCATTAGCTATAACTCCTCTGCCTTCAAAAAATGTAAGGTAATCCATGCTAACCATTCTCAATCTCAGTTACACCTAAGGTTATTATTCTTTGTCTTTATGAAGGCTACACATCTGGATTGCCATGTTTCATACCATTCTATCAGCCCTATGATCGTCATCCTTCTTCCCATATAGCTTAGATGCTCTCATTTTAGATCTCTCACTTTAGATATGAGATTTTCACAGAGAATAAAGGCTAGCAAGATGGCTGGTTCCTTTTCCATGATTCTCTCTTCCTTCAATTTCAACATTTTGCTCCTTTACACCCATCCTTATGGCTCGCTCTTCTGACCTGCAAGAGAATGCCTCCATCTTTACAGCCTATTTCTCGAACTGTGCTTTAGATCCCATCTCTTCCAGCTTCTTCATCATCATATTCTATGAATTTTCCTACTCTTCCTTGTCTTCAGCTCTATCAACATATTGCTCTCAGGAAACAAGCTGTCTCAAATCTGCTTCCTCTTAAAACTTAAACTACAGAAATTTACCTCCCTAAATTTTACTCCTGTAATAGACCTGTCTCTTTCTCCACTTTCTCAGGCAAAATTCTCTAAAGTGGGGCTTATATTATCTGATTTACAAAAGAGACAGTCTACCATGATGCTGAAAAAAACGGGCTTTGAAATCAGTGTGGGCTGGAATCCTGTTCAACTAATTCCTTGCCATATAACACTGAGCAATTTATTTAAAAACTTTCCATATCTATAAAAGGACATAACACATGCTCATCATAGATATGTGAGGATAAAATTATTTAAATTTAGTAAGAATTTTAGTATATATAAGTGATTATTTGGTATTGACCAAGCGATTCTTCCTAATTAATACTTTCCATATCTTTTGTCTACTTCCAGCACTGCCATAGGCCAGACTTGTATCATTTCTCACCTAGGTTATTTAACAGCTTCCTAATTTGTATTATTTCCCATTACCAACTTGTTCTAATCCATTTCTTCACCCAAATATCAGAGAACTTATTATTTTCAAAATAAATCTTTCCTTGTTATTGCCTGGTGAACACCTTCAAGACTCTCAACACCAAGCAATGTTTCAAAAGATTTATCTAATAATATCTGATAAATTTGAGGCAAATAGCCTCAAAAATCACCTGAATTGTTTGCTAAAAATGAATATGCCAAAACCTTACCTAGTAAATAAGGATCTTTCAGCAATTACTATGTAATATTGCATTAAATATTCTATTCTCATTTGCTTTGCATTAAATATAAGACTCATTATTATCTGGTCACTATTCCTCTTGCACAGATATTGCACCATACCAAAATTCTCTTGAAGGCCCCCAAACACAGAACATTCTGACATATTGTACTCCCTTTGTATGGGGAGTACTCTCCAGCAACCTGGAATATTTCTACCTTTATTTACTTAATTTTGCAAGATTCCCCAGCTTCAGGAAATTTCTATTGGCCATCAACTCCCAACTGTCTTTCTCCACCTTTATGTGGATTAAAGAGCCTTTGTGTATCTTATGCTTATATCTACCATTATACTTATCACTTTAGAGTCTTTCTTTCCTATTAAATGTTATTTGATGGGAAAGACAAAATCCAATCATATTGTATTGTTTATAATAAAAACTGCATATTTTTCTCTTAATCAACAAAGTTACTTATATATTCATCTACTTATGTAGTTGTCTATGTTTCTATTTATTTATATATTATCTGTATATATATGTGTTACAGTAAGATCAATTAGTTTATATGACTATATAAAACACATAATAAATTTATCATCTATGTAAAATGGAATGAACAAAGAAAGTGAGGCAATGTATATCCAATTCTAAATCTAATGGTGCCTTCCATAATGGCTTACATACCTGCATTATGACAAATGAAATTTGTCCTTTTCAAAATAGCCTGTTCATAAGAAACAATGTTTGAAAGAATATTATGAGATTTCTGAGAACTCTCCTAGAGCTCAGAAATGATGAAATTAATAAAGAATATCATCTGCAATAAGATTCTTACTAAACTGTGCCATGTTTTTACAGAACGTCAGCTATTCTGGGCAGGTGCACTGGCTCATGCCTGTAATCCTACTTTAAGAGCTTATGGTTGGGGGATTACTTGAGGTCAGGAATTTGAGACTAGTCTGGCCAACTCGGTAAACCACCATCTCTACTAAAAATACAAAAATTTGCTGACTGTGGTGGCGGGCACCTGTAATCCCAGTTACTCAGGAGGCTGAGGCAGGAGAATCGCTTGAACCTGGGACGCAGAGGCTGCAGTGAGCCAAAATTATGCCACTGCACTCCAGCCTGGGTGACAGAGCCAGACTGTCTCAAAAAAATAAAAAATAAAAATTCTACATTATACACTAGTTTGATGGAGCCATTTGATTGAGGCTTGTTTAAATAATATGGAAAGAAGTAATATCATCCAGTTTAGGCACAGCCTCTAAAATACCTTCCCTGAGACTTCCCATGCTTGCTCTCCTTTCTCTCGAGTCCTGATGCCGATGGTCCGGTGGAGAAGTCTGAGGCCCTTAGAGTGGGCGAGTCACTGGATAGAATGACCCTGAGTTTCTCAATAATCACCCAGAAGGCTGTGCAAGTAGACTGATATGGAAGACATAAAGTTCCACCGCGTTAAACAACTAAAAAATTATTTGCTTTTGTTTTTAAGTTTTTAGCAATTAGCCTATAATATCTAATGACATTGTCACAGTAGATCCTTCAGTGAGTTCCATAGGTTTTTTTGTTTTCACAATAACTGTCGCCTTTTGACAGTGTATCAGTGGTTATCCCTGAAGTTTAGATAAAAGTAGCAGATTAATTTAATACCTCTATCTTTAAGGTGTGTGTGTGTGTGTGTGTGTGTGTGTGTGTGTGTGTGTCACTATTGGTATAAGAGTAAAGGAAAAACATGTTGGAGAATAAAATAGAGGTCAAAAATCTTTTACATAGGAAGATGAAATACCTGCTTTAAACTGATTTAAGAAGAGAATTTTAGGAATGTTTTTCTATACTTTAAAACTGTAGCATTAATCTTTCTGTTAATTCTTATTTCAGCTGTATTTTTTTTTTCTTTTTGAGACAGAGTCTCACTGTGTTGCCCAGGCTAGAGTGGAGCGGCGCACTCCCAGGTTCAAGCAATCCTTGTGCCTCAGCCACCCGAGTATCTGGGATTATAAGCGTGTGCTACCATGCCTGGCCTCAACTGTGTTCTTGATGTAAGCTCTAAAATGCTCTGAAGATACAGAGTCACATTAGATATAAATCTAGCTAGTGATTGGGGAAAATTAAGTTTCTCTTCTATTGTAATCCTAATGAAATTATAGATATTTAAATAATGCGGGAAAATCTTAGAAACAGCAATATCTTTATGTGCCTTTTGTCTGAAACAGCTTTACAAGGTGACTTGTGTATTTTGGAGAACACTGGTAACTTAAAGCACATATAGAGACGCAGTTCCCACAAATTCAGCGTAAATGCATTCGAATCAGGAACGATCACTGACAGGTAACCCTTTTAAGGATTAGTGATTAGGGTAAATGTCAATGAAGACTAAATTTTATACTATTTTTAAAAACACTTTCTCCTTTAACCAAATAAAAATCGAAAAGAAAAAGAAAAAAAGAAAACACTTGCATTGTAATCATCACCTCTTTCACCCAACTTGATGGCGTAATTCTCTCACAATTCAGATTTTCTCATGAGATTTTGAGTATTTTGTGTATCCTGCTAATAATCTGGAATGTGCGACAGGAAGTTCTTCCCAATTCTTCCCACTGTTCTTTTTCTCCTACACATGCTAAGGGAAGGTGTAGGCATGTGAAAATAAAAACTAATGGGGAAACAAATGGTAATAAATATTTGCTATGTTTTGAGTAAAGGATAAGGTCAGATTTTCAGTTCATTCTATAAAAATCCCACTGGTCCTTGGATTTTAAAATAACCCAACTGCAAAGTTCAAAGCAATGACAGAAAATCAGAATGCATAATACAAGTTTTCATAATGAGATATGATACCTTATCATCTTCTTCATTTATCAAAATAGAAAAAAATACTACAGCTTTTTTTTAACCTTTAAATAAGTGCTATGGCTTTAATTATTTCACTAGGCCAAAGAAAAATTTTATCTATGACGTTGTGAAAGCAGTTTCCATAAACTAAACACAGAAAGCAGTCTTAGTCTCACTGCCCTAGCCTAAGGGAAGAAAAACATAGGTACAAGTTGCCCTACTTGCCCATTTTAAATACCAAATATGGTCATTGCCTTATCAGTCTTCCTCTCATTTGCATGCATCTTGGCCTTCATTTCATTAAGCTGTCAGTGTCAGGCTAAAAGAAACTTTTCCTTTATCTGAGCTGATAGATAGCAGTGAAGCTTGTTCCCTTGCGTCTGCATCTTTCAGCAAGGAAGCATGATTGGGAAACAGATTTATAACAATACATGGATGCACTGAATTAGAAAAGACAGTTTCAGAGCAATGACATGCTTTTTTTTCCCCTCTGATGCACATTCCACTGAGGTATGTCAAATACAGTGTATAAAAAGTTTACAAATTTTGAAAGCCTTTCCAACCCCTTTCTATTGTTGTTTTTGTTGCCGTTGTTCTTTTGATTTTCCCTTATTTTATTGTGTTTGTATTTCCTCTGAATTAGAAACACCCTTTCTACATTGTTGTGTGAGGGAGACGGTTATAAATTATAGTTTATCCTCTTACATTCTAAGCTTAATTGCTATATTTCTTGAAGGGAAACCTTACAAAAAAGCAAATTTGTCATGTCAGCAGAGGAGCCCACATCCATCAATGGAGGATGAAGTTATTCCAGTTTATCACAAAGAGCCACTGCTGGAATAAAATTACTTTGAGGACAATCCAAAAAATGAACTTACACACTCACTTGGAGGAAGTGAAAAGTTCAGTACAGCCCAGTTTTATTTAAAATTTTCAATCTTCATAGCCACCATAATGAAAGACTGAGCATCCGACTGATGACATTTTGTAACTAATATTACCTGCATTCACAAGTTCTGTTTAAATATCAGGGTTATTCAATTCTTAACATATAATGAGGCAATAAATGTTCTATTTTCAGATTTTATTTACCAAGATATTAAATTTTTCTGAGCAAAATCAAACTAGGTAATAAATTTCTATTTGGTGCCTGGGAATGTTCTTGAGTCCAATATTCCTTATAATATATGAACCTTTTCAACAATATTCCAGACAAACAGTGCATACAGTCTATTTAGCTTCTCCTACTACAGAGCACTATTAAACTGAAAGGCAGTACAGAGAGTTAAAACACTCACATGGCTGTTGGGTTGAAAATGGACTTCCATCCATTGCAGATAGAATTTGGGTTGCAATACTGAAACAAACTGCCAAGCAGTTTACCACCCTTACCTTCCCATTATTTCTTTGCACTGCAAGCACATTTATTCAGAAACACGTATTAGAAATCAATTGTGGTCTAGAAATGCTGTGAACTCACTGGTGAGCAGCACAAATCTCACTTTACCCTTAAGAAACTTAACAGTTGGCTGGACACAGTGGCTCATGCTTATAATCCCAGCACTTTGGGAGGCCGAGGCGGGCAGATCACCCGAGGTCAGGAGTTTGAGACCAGCCTGGCTAATATGCTGAAATCTTGTCTCTACTAAAAATACAAAAATTAGCTGTGCATGGTGGCAGGTACCTGTAATCCCAGGTACTTGGGAGGCTGAGGCAGGAGAACTGCCTGAACCCGGAAGGTAGAAGTTGCAGTGAGCCGATATAGTGCCGTTGCACTCCAGCATGGGTGACAAGGGTCAGACTTTGAAAACAAACAAATACCTTATAGTGTGATTTGGGATGGGATTTAAAATATATGTGAGTAATTACAAAAAATATGATTTTCAATATGATGATATACACAGATAGCTATGTGAGTATGTATGAAAATGATGCTTCATTTTGTACTGAGGTTGTGGGGAGGTTTCTTGGGAAGAAGGACATATAATCAGATTGCAAAATTATAAGGAAGAATTTAAAAAGTGAAGTGGAAACACCAAAATTAAGCAAAATTGTGTCTGAAAGTCAAATCTAACATGACTGCTGGTAACTATGCTAAACAAATCAGAGTATTTCTACATTTATTCTTTACAACAGTCTAATATATTAAGAAATTTAAAATCCTATTTACACATAAAAATAAAGCTCAGGGAAATAAGCAGATTATCCAGTGTTGCACAGCTAATAATTAGAATATCCAATTGACGAATATATTTCTCCAGGAACAATCGTAAACTCCAGGAACTATGGTCACTGCACAGAGTAGGCACTCAATTATAAAGAATGTATGAATAATTTCACTGTCACTCATTTGCTGTTATATTGTCTTTATCTTAAAAGACAGAGAAAGCAGTTTGTATAAAGGCTTGGAGGCTAGATAATACATGATTGATGCTTTTAGAGATTTGAAAGTGTTTTAGCTTAATGTAAACTTTTGCTTCGTACTTAAAAATTCCCAAACGTAGTATAATACATTTTTTTCTTCTTAAATTTTATCTACATTGCGCAGTAAGACAAAAGTCTGCTGCATATTATTAGGTGTCTCCTGCAAATGTGATTTAAAAAGTAAAAAGTTAGATTGTAGTTTCAGGGGAGCCATTTACCAGAATTGTGATCATAGAGAAATAAAAATATGAAAGTTTTCCCATGTGTAAAATGCCATAAAATATTTCTCCTCAAGCTTATTGTGAGGTTTAAGCTGAACCACCTATGTATGTTCTCTATCATAGTACCTGCCAATACCGAACACACAATGTTAGTATCCTTTCCCTTGCTCAATTTTCAAATTGAATTTATTGCTCTTCATGAATTGCTAGCATTTTGTTATTTTACAGATTAGAAATGCTTCAAGGCAGGTATTTCCAACCTATACAATTATTAACATGAATTCTAAACTTTTGGTGGTAGAAAGCATCATGTAGGGTTGGGTTCTACGGTTCCTAAAATATGGCTTTAATATTGATTTCACATCTAGTTACGCAACATTTGTTGAAGGGAAGCTCCAAACTATAGCTTATTTCTCTGATAAATGAAGACCACAATTATAAATTTTGGCGCTTGCATACAACTTACTTCAACAACTCTATATGTTAAAGCCTAATTGATATAAGGCATTGTACAAAGTGCTGCAAGGCATAATGCTATGAGGTATACCTAAAATCTGGTAAAGAATTTGTAATGAATAGGGAGATATTGTAAATAAACAATAAAGGGAGGATAAGAAGTGTATGTTGGAATTTAGAATCACATGATTTAAATATTAAATCATTGTGGTTAGCTCAAGAGAGTAAGGACTTACGTATGACTAGGGCTTTACATCTCACTGTGGGAAGGTTGGCAAAGTAACTAAGAAAATGAAAGGTTTTGGGAGGATACTGAGTTACTTCATTACAATGCAGACTATCAATGAGACAAGTGGTGTAAGTTTTACAAAAAGTTCATCTGGAGTTTGATCTAGAAATGAGAATTTTAATGCCACCTAAAAAATGGTTAGTGTGTGGGGCCAAGATGGCCGACTAGAAGCAGTGGCAATCAGAAGCTGCCATTGAAAAGGAACATAACGGTGTGTGAACAATGCACCAGCAACTAAGGTCACCATATTCTCTCATCAGAACTGACTAGGCCGCTGGTGTGATCCACGGAGTGGAAAGAAGAGCAGTGTGGTGTGGTGGCCCACTAGAGAGCCACAGGGGGCAGAGGAACCTCCACCCCACAACCGAGGAAGGCAGGGAGTGAGCATGCTATCCAGCCAGGAAAACTGTGCTTTTTCCACAGAACTGTGCCACCCACAGATCAGAAGCTCCCATTTGTGAACCCATGCCACTGAGGCCTAGGGGTCTCAACCACAGAGCCGTGCATATTCTTAACAGCCTCTCAGCTGGAATCTCCTTAAGCCTGACAACTTTCCAGGGGGAAGAGGTGACCAGCACCACAGCTTCTTTGGCTGGCTGTTAGCTAAGCAGTTTGAGACCTTTCTGGGAGGGACAGAAGCCAGCCCTGGGACTCATAACTGCCTAACAGGCTAAACCCCCTGGGTTGGAGAAGGGCAGCATCCATCTCCATAGCTCCAGACCTTGCTTTTCCCCTGCTGGAGCCAGGAAGGCTGGATGGCTTGGTTGCAAGCGGTGTCCCCAACAGCCCAACACACTGGCTATGGCAGATGTCAGCCAGAGCGCCTCTTCAGGCCTGACCCTGACTCATCCTTTTTCAATGGTTGGGGCCTCCCTGCAGGAATGCCAACAATGCCTCGGGGACAGAATCCTGATCTCCCAGGGCCTGAGCCGCTAGGGGGAGAGGTGGCCACAGACCAGCAGACTTAGCCTTTCCTCCTGATAGTTCTGAGGAATCCAGGCAGCCCAGATAAGTGGGTTTCCCTCAGCAAAACACACCCCCTCCACCAAGGGACAGTCAAAGTGCATTGTAAATGGGTCCTCTTCCCTGTGCCACCCAACTGTGTGAGACCCTCTAACAGGGGTTGTTACACATCCTATACAGGAGAAGTCCTACTGATATCAGGTTAGTGCCTGCCAAAGTCAGAGATCACAGAAAAAGGAGTAGGCATTCAACTTTGCTGTTTTCCAGTCTCCTTGAGTGACTTCACTCCAGGTGCAGGAGTGAAGTAGATCAACAGGGCCAGAAGTGAACCCCCAGCAAACTGCAGCAGCCCTACAGAAGAAGGACCAAACCACTGAAAGAAAAACAAACAAACAGAAAACAACAACAGCAGCATCAACAACCACAAAAAGTCCCCACAAAAACCCTTTCCAAGAGCCAGCAACCTCAAAGATCAAAACTAGACAAAGTCTAGTTAGGTAGGCATCAATAAGAAGGTAGTACTGAACAAAACTTTCAAGGAACTGAGGGAATAACCTTGCAGATATATGGGAGAAGAGCGTTCCAAGTACAGAGAACAACCTTTGCTCCAAGTTTTGCATTTATGAAAAAGGAAAAGTAACAGTACCTACCTCAACATCATAGGGTTGTTATAAGAAAAAAAAAATCAAACTAGATGAAGTCATGAAGATCAGAAAGGATGAATGAAAAAATGCTGAAAAACTCCAAGGTCAGAGTGCCTCTTCTCCTCCAAATGATTGCAATGCCTCTCCAGCAAGGGCACAGAACTGGACAGAGGATGAGATGGATGAACTGACAGAAGTAGGCTTTAGAAGATGGATAATAAAAAAAAACTCCCCTTAGCCAAAAGATCATATTCGAACCCAACGCAAAGAAGTCAAGAGCCCTGATAAAAGGTTAGAAGAACTGCTAACTAGAAAACCCAGTTTAAAAAGGAACACAAATGACCTGATGGAGCTGAAAAACACACCGCAAGAACTTTGTGAAACATATGCAAGTATCAATAGCCAAATCGACCAAGGGGAAGAAAGGATATCAGAGTTTGAAGACCACCTTGTTGCCTTGTTGCATGCTGCATGCCCTGTTAAAATAAGACATGCAGACAAGATTAGAGAAAAAAGAACAACACGGAATGAACAGAGCCTCCAAGAAATACAGGACTACATAGAAAGACCAAAACTTTGATTGACTGGAGTACCTGAAGAAGACGTGGAGAATGGAAACAAGCTGATTAAAAAAAAGCACTGTTCAGGATATTACCCAAGAGAACTTCCCCAACCTAGAAAGGCACGCCAACATGTAAATTTAGGAAATACAGACAACACCACTAAGACGCTCCGGTAGAAGGTCCACCCCAAGAAACATAATGATCAGCTTCTTCAAGGTTGAAATGGTGGAAAAAATGTTAAGGGCAGCCAGAGAGAAAGGCCAGGTCACCTACAAAGGAAAGCCCATAGACTAAAAGTGGACCTTTCAGCAAAAACTCGACAAGCCAGAAGAAATTGAGGGCCAATACTCAACATTCCTTACAGGCAAGGAAATAAGGGGAGGATTAATAAAGAAAAAAAGAAGAAAAAGAATGGTAGAAAAGAAAAGATTGTTATCAGAATTAATTAAAGACTGAAAATTTTAAGATTAAAACTAAAAAGGGGCCAATGGATTTGGAAAATATACTTTTGTTCATTACATAGTATTCAATTTTTACTGCTTATGTCATAGTATTTATTATTAAATTATTACACCTAGAAATATGAAGATTTAAAGATGTTTGCAAATAACAGAGTAAATAATCCTCTTATGTTTTTGTTTCATATTTCCTAACCAGAGAGGGATCATTAGAACAGATTATACTTACCTTCATCAATCTAATTTTAGGAAACTTTAAGAAAAGGGTATTCTACGTACGTAGAATAAGTAAGTGAATTCACTGAGATTTTTATATTGATTTGTTATATATTAAATCTGTATTAGTCTATTCTTTCATTGCTAAAAATACTCAAGACTGGGTAATTTATAAAGAGGTTTTTAATTGGCTTAAGTTTCAGCAGGCTGTACAGGGAGCAAAGTGGCATCTGCTGCTGAGGAGGCCTCAGAAAACTGCAATCAGGCGGGAAGGCAAAGGGAGGGCAGGTATGTCACATGGGGAAAGCAGGAACAAGAGTGAGACAGGGTCCTACATGCTTTTAAATAACCAGATCTTGGGGTAATTTACTCACTATTGCAAGGACAGCACCAAGGGGATGGTGCTAAGCCATTCATGAGAAATCTGCCCCCATGGTCCAACCAGCTCTTACGAGGCCCTACCTCTAACATTGGGGATTATATTTCGACATGAGATCTGGGCAAATCCTAGTTTATTATATTTTTTTCAATGTAATAGCTTAAGACACACTAGAATAAAGTGTAGTAGGATAGCTCTAAGCCAGGAGAAACTCTCTTCATTAAAATTACAATGTTAGTCATCGTTAAAACAATCTCTACTTGAATCTTTTCTAGATCTCATAATTAAATGCAGTGCCCAATGTTAGCTTTTCTTTCTGTGGTGGTAGTGGTGGTGGTGGTAAGGAATCAAACTTTATATAAATGGGGTCAATAATAAAATTATCTCATTCTACTATATTGTTTTGGCTGTTTGGCAGGATTTTTCTTCCCAAAACATCTATGCTTTTTATTTTCCAAGGGTTCCCCAAACATGCTTTCTTTCAGAAAGTTACTATCTCTAATAAGGTAGTAACTTCTTGGAAGAAAGCATGTTTGGGGGACCCTTGGAAAATAAAAAACCCTGTGTTACTAACACAGATAAGTCGTTTAGAGAAATAGATCTTTTAGCTAAGTATTTTTTAATAATATGGCTCATTTTCCCTAGACTCCTTTGGTTTATGGGAGAATTTTTATTTTTACGATAAAATTATATTCTCTTATCTTCAGGGGATACCTTCTAAGACCCCCAGTGAATTCCAAAAATGATGGATAGTACCGAACCCTGTATATACTAATGTTTGTTCCTGTACATACACACCTATAATAAAGCTTTAATTCATAACTAGACATAATGAGAGAATAACAACAGCAATAATAAATTAGAAGAATTAAAACAGTATTCCAGCATCACTACTCTTTGCACTTTCAGGTTATTACTAAGTAAAACAAGGGTTACTTGAACGACAAGCACTGTGATACTGCTAAGCCAATCTGATAGCAGAAACAGCTACTAAGTGGCTAATGGACAGGTTAGTGTATACAAGGTGGATATTCTGGGCAAAGAAATAATTCATGTCTCAGACAGGATGGAGCAGGACAGCATGGGATTTCATCAAGCTACTCAGAATGGTACCCAATTTAAAGCGTATGAATTGTTTACTTCTTGAATTTTTTATTTAATATTTTCAGACCTCAGTTGACTGTGGGTAACTGAAACCACAGAAGGCAAAATCATAAATAATGGGGGAATACTGTCTACTTCCCCCTAAACTCTCAGGCTTCTTTAGAGAATGTTCTAGCCAATGTTGGCAAACTAAGTTTTAATGTTTTATACAATCCAGAATCTACATATTGAAAATTGATATCTTTAGAATGAAGAAATATATCTTTACCATCATGGATATTTATTTATTCTATACACGTGTCAGAGGAAATGTGCAAGTATTCACATGCACATATACAAATATATATATAAGTGTATATAAGTTTAAAATAGAAATGGCTATAACAGTTTAATGAAGATCCAAATGCATTGTTTATCTCTCATGTCTCATTTAATATCACTGAGTGAGAAGTGGAGCATAAACTAGTTAGAACATTTAAAATGCCCATACTTTCTTGCCTCATGGCTAAGTTCAATCCAAGTTGAACAGTTATCCTAAAGGCTGAACCAGTTATGTCACCATCCAGGATCAGAAGGAAGGTGAAACACACCTGGACCTGTCTTCCCAAGGTTAGTTTAATCTTAGATTCACTTAATGTAGGTGGCTTTGAATGGCTGGCATCTTTCCTACAATGAGTCACTGAAAAGGGCACATTGTGGCTTGGTGGCCTTTAAGTGCTCTTTCTTCCTTCCTGAGCTTTCATTTTTGAGACAGTCCTCCTCTTCCTCTCCATGTGGTTCTTCTGGGATTGTCACACAAGGATATGTTTACTTCCTCCATTATTGAGATGAGCTCATATTTTGGGGTGAAGCAAAACAATAATTTAAGAGCACCTCTATGTACACTGTGTGAGAAGGGGCTGCTTACTTTACCCTGAGATCACTAACTGTAAGCCTCAGATAGCTAGCGGTCATATTAATACTAATTATAGAGATATGATCTAAAAATAAAGTTAACAGAGAATTAAAAGAAGAGGGAGAAAGAGTCAGGGGAAGAAAGAATGAGAGAGAGAGAGAGAGAGAAGCAGCCAATAGTGTTTTAACTTCAAGTCCATATTGAACATCACATCACTCCTCAGCTATCTCAGACACAAGAGCTAATAAATTTCATTTTAGTCTAAGGTAGTTTGAGTTGAGTTTATGTCATTTGCAGTGGAAAGGCTCCTGCCTGATTACAGCATATTAGATTTAGTTTGAGTTTTTGTTAGAAACATTTTTAGATAAGAATAAAAGGTAATGATACTAAGTCATTATTCTAAAAGTGCGGAGAAAGTCCAGAATAAATATACTTATTCACTTACTTTTTTTTTTTTAATTTAGGATCTACTTTGCACCAGGTATTGTTTCAGGAACTGCAGTTACAGTTATGATCTAGGAAAAATTGTAAAACCTCTGGTGTGGAGCGGTATACATGAAACACATAAATAAATAATTTCAGAAGTAAATAAATGTTACAAAGAAAAAAAGAAAACAACTATTTGCTCTTAGGGATGGTAGTTGGGGAAAGCAGAACTTTCCTTGAATGATGAGGTGGCCGAACACACAATGATCAGGATTCCAAAGAAAGAAATGAGCTTGTCTTGCTCAAGAAACTTAAAAAATGGACTAGGTGCAGTAGCTTACACCTGTAATCCCAGCCCTTTGGGTGGCCGAGGCGGGAGGATCACTTAAGGTCAGAATTTCCAGACCTGCCTGGTCAACATGGCAAAAACCCATCTCTACTAAAAATACAAAAAATTCACTGGGCATGGTTGTGCATGCCTGCAGTCCCAGCTACTGGCACAAGAATCCCTTGAATCCGAGGGACGGAGGTTATAGTGAGCCGAGGTTGCGCCACTGCACTCCAGCCTAAGTGACAGGGTAAAACTCCCTCTCAAAAAAAAAAAAAAAAAAAAAAAAGCCAAAAGAAAAAAAAAACGGAAGAAAGGTTAAAAAGGGTGGAACACTGAGAAGCAGTAAAGGAGGGTGAGTGCAGCAAGCAGTGTCAGAGAACACGATCTTCTTGGTTATTCTAATGATTTTTAAAATTTATTCTAATTGCAAAGGAAAATGATTGAAAAAATTCCCTTAAGGCAATGTTATGATTCTTCTCTTTTTAATTTCTACCAGCTGTTCTGTGGAGAATATATCAACAGAGAAAGAGTCAAACAAACAAACAACAACAAAAAAAAACAAGACGACGGTGTTACAGCATAAAAAATAAAGACATTATCTTGGGCTCAGGTAGCAATGAATATGCAAATGATTGGACCAGTTATGTAATTTGGAAATGGTACAGTAGAATTTACCGATGGTTGAGGGTGCTGGAAAAGAGGATGGTCAACAGTGAGAGAAAAATCAAATGTGAAACTGATGTGGGAAGACTCGGGGAGAAGTTTGTTTTCCTTGGCTGGCCTTATAGTCTTAGGATTAGAGATTCCTTCAGATTGTATAAGGAAATACCATAGTGATTTAAAGCTTTGCTTTTCATTCATTAAGATCTGAGTTCAGTTCCTGACTACCATTTCTTAGGTTTGTGACTCTTTTGCACTCATTCAATGCTTGTCAATCACGTATTGCTCTCTGTTGTCATGCTAGGCAAAGAGAGACAAAGGTGAACAAGACAGCTATAGTCTCTGTCTCTTCAGCAGGGGAGACAGGCAAATGGCAAGTAGAAAATATGTGTAGATAAAACAATCAGTGTTTATAGGTAAGCACTATACAAGGAATAAATAAGGAATAAGGGAAACTGACTTAGACGACATGATAACCATGAAAGTGCTCTTTGATGAAGTGATAGCTAGAATTAGAGTTTCATGTTTGCAGGATACGAATCAAGCAGAGACTGAAGGGAATGTTCATGGGATAGGAGAGCATGTAAAAAGGCCTCTTGGCTTGAGTTTCTTCAGCTGTTAAAGGAGAATGATAATAATCTTTACACAAATATTTCAGAGTTAATAGAAAGCATATGCAGGAATAAGTACAGTTATAAAAAGTATCTTAAAAATGAAATAAAGGGCATAAGCACTTTCCTAATTAGAACTGTGAAAACAGGAAGTCAGTCATTGGTGCTGTGAGCACCTGTTTAATATTAGACAGTGCTCCTAGCTATGAAGCCCAAGTCCCCCATATACAAGCTTTGTAATGTCAAACTTCTTATTAAGGTCATAGAATCTCAGGTTTCTTTCTGCAAAATGAGACTAGTCCTGCGGGTCAGTCTCCCAGGCAGGGAAGACAAGGGTGGAGACAATCTGGAGGAGCAAAAGAAAATAATCAGCACAAGGTCATTATTTCAGCTTCACAGATGAGGAAACTGTGGTGAGCTTTCATGAAATTACTAAGTACTAGAGTTGGCATTCAGGCCCAGGCAGGCAGTCTGAATCCAAAATCCTTTGTCGGTTTTCAGGTATATAACTGCCTCTCATTGACCATTACTTTAACACTATCTTGTATTAAATTCTCCTTGAGGGAAAATTTAAAGCTGAAAGCTATGTAAGTGATCTTATACATCTTCTTAGGAAAAACCTTTCTCCTGCTTTATGACAGTAGTTTTCAAACAGAGGGTAATTGTTGCTGCCCTCCTCACTAACAGACATTTGGCAATGAGTAGAGGCATTTTTACTTGTCTTAACTTGGGGATGGGGAGAGAACAGTATCACTAGCACCTAATGTAGAGGTCACGGATGCTGCTAAAAATCCTGCTATACTCAAGAGAGCACCCTCATAACAAATAATTATCCAGCTCAATGTGCCACCAGTGCTGAGATTGGAAAACTATGGGTTAATTTAATAAAGAGGTAAATATTCTAATGACGGAGAAGGTGTTGTACAAAACAAAAAAAATAAGAAATTACAAGCAGACTGAAGGGGATAAGATAAAATGACTGAGGAATATACAGAAAGAAATTTCCTAAACCACAATGGGTAAGAGTTTTTACTTTCTCTAGAGGTGCAATCTGTAAGAATGGCATGAGCGATGGCTTCTGTGAATAATCGCTTTTTGATATAACTCGCTCTTGAAGATACGATATTGCTTTTCAGAAGTTATAATATAGAAGGAGGAAATACATTTTACAACCTATTTTGCAAACTCACAGTTCTTATGAATAATTTTTAAAGTAGTTAATGACAAGTGGATTTAAGATCAGTGAGCTCTCTCTTCCAGGAATGAGGGCTAAAAAGTCAGAAGGTCTATATTTAATCTGATTGATATACACGCTTTAGTATAAGAGGTTGACATTTTAATACTTCACAATCTTGTTTCCACCCTGCAGTGGCTCTTTGTCAAATTGTAGCCCTTGAGTATTTAAAATTTCGTCTACATCCTGACATTCTGGCAGGACATCTTTTGGTGGGATCTATCTGTTTCAGATGCTGTAGGCTAGTGAAATGGATAGTGAAAGTTGATTGACTCCATTAAAACTCTGATTCATAACAATCTTGTCAAGCTTTGACAAAAAATAGGAAGACTCTCATTTAAAATAGATATCTGCCAAAGTTAAGTTGAGTCATGGTTAAAACCATGGGCTCTGGATCCATACTGTCTTGATTCAAATACCAATATAGACTTTTATTATCTGCATGCGCTGGAGAAAGTTACTCTGTAGAACTCCACCTCAGTTTCTTGAAGACTGAAATGGGCATTAATAATAGTACCTGCCTCATAAAGTTTTTGTAAGTAGCAGATTATATAATATACAAAGGATGCTAAAAGAGGGTTTAATAAATTTCCATAAGTATTGTCTTTACATACAAGTGGGCAGTCAGTTAATGGAACAACTAATATATTCCAGATGTATCCCAATATGAGAGCACATACTCAAAGTAGGTTTTCATATATGGATGAATCCAAATTATTGCTATTGAGTATGTTATTTCAAGAATGGCTAACCAGAATCTTCTGAAATTTGACAACATATATAGTAGCAATCAGGATAAAGAACCTTTTCCAATACATTGAACCAAACAGAATATCATTAAATCATATTTATTTTGAGTTTGCTGTAAAGGATCAAAAGTAATGGAGGTTAAAATCTAGAGTCCTTGAAAGGAATTGTACAATGGGTAAAGATGAACAATGGCAAACTAATATAGGCTATTCCTTTGTAAACTATTCTATGTATCATAGGATGAGGTCTCCTTCTTCCTTTGAGTCGAGGACACAGATTTGCCTAAGTAACAAGGTCCCAGTAAGATGTTTTGAGGAAAGGACTAGGACTTCGTTACTATTATCCCACTATTCCTAATAGGTGAGATAGGTTATGCTTTAATTGAAAAGAAGAAAGCTGTGAGAGAGCTGTCTCCTGGAAATGAAGCCAAAAATTACATGGGTTTGAGAGGGTTGCAGCTCTGTTGTCTGTTCTTGAATTGGGGAGTCATCTCATGTTGGATGCAATTCCTAATAGTTAGGCTGGGAGAATCTGACATAAAGTGATTCCAATGCCAGTGGTCAGCACTTTCCTACTCTTTCCATGTTTGAAGAAGAACATGGAAAGCTTGTGAATGTGTTACACCAGATTTAGGTGCCTAGGATCCTAACACGCCTTAGACCCTTTATAGCGCATTGGCTTTTTGCTTAGTTTTGCCACTTATGATGGAAGAATAAGGTCTTACCTAAAACTCAAAGACAAGCACAGTGTCTCACTACAGGATCAATAAGAGGTCAGCCGAAAAGGCAAATTGAATTCTGAAAGGGAAGAGTGGTTCAGGCAATATACAGGAAGAGTTTTGTGCAGCTGGTTAGCAGAAGCAAGAACTTAGAATCAAAACAGGCTGCTGCAGACAGTACAAGAATGCTGGTTTTTTTTTTTTTTATTAGATACTTAGTGCTTTGACTCATATCTAGAATTAGTGTAAAGGGCTCTTTTGACAATATCACTGTAATGAAAGTAGCACCACCCTAATGGAAGTTATCTTTCTTTTGTTTTTCTCTAAAATAGAGGGAAAATAGGAATAATCAGTCATTCCGTGATGAATTCAAAATGTTAGAAAATCACTTCCCATCTGCTAGCTAAATAGACAAATAACCATAAATCTTTTAAATGATGAAAACAAGGAGATACAGTAAATATATCAAGAAAACTCTTTTCACATCTCCTACCAAAAACCAAAGAGGAAATATTTGTTTATTATTTTTATTTTTATTTGAGATGGAGCCTCACTCTGTTGCCCAGGCTAGAGTGCAGTTGTAGGATCTCAGCTCACCGCAACCTCCGCCTCCCTGATTCAAACGATTCTCCTGCCTCAGCCTCCTGAGTAGCTAAGATTTTAAGTGCCCACCACCATGCCCGGCTAATTTTTGTATTTTTAGTAGAGAGGAGGTTTCACCACGTGGGCTAGGCTGGTCTGGAACTCCTGACTTCAGCTGATCAACCTGCCTCGGCCTCCCAAAGTGCTGGGATTACAGGTGTGAGCCTCCACTCCCAGCCCTTGTTTAATTTTTAATGGGCTGATGTTTTTTGTAGTGAAATTAATGCTGTTAATATTTTTTAAGAAAGAAAAAATATTGATAAACATAGAATTTTAATTTTTTAAAAATTATAGTACTCTTTGGGACAGGGGCTTTAGGATGGACAAAAAAAAAATCTTTAGCTCATGGTTGTGCAGGTCGACTATCAGATATCTAAAAAGTTTGTGACCAAAAGGGTTTCAGATTTTGGATGTTTGGGGGATTTTGGAATATTTGCATTATACGCTTTGAGCATTTCTTTTCTGAAAATCTGAAATCTGAAAATGCTGCAATGAGCATTTCCTTTGATTATCATGTCAACTCTCAGAAAGTTTCAAATTTGGGAACATTTTGAATTTTGTTTTCAGATTTTCAGATTTGAGATGCTCAAACTGTACTGATATTTGTAAACAATATATTCATCTATTTTAAAGTACATTAAAAGTTTTACATGATCCATTTTCTCATGATTTTTTAGAATCAGATATGAGGTTTGATTTACATATTTTTTTAATCCTTTTAAGTGCATGATTTTGTTAGTTTTAACAAATACATATTGTTGCGTTAACATTTTAATATTGATTTCGAGAGTCTTTGAGGAAAAAATTGTCAATAAAAGATAAGATCCTCAATTCCTAACTTTTAAAAGATGACTCTGAAGCTTGCTTGAAAATACCGAAGAGAATTTCCAAATTGAACCTTTGAGAGACTAACGTGCATATTTAGTTCTTTCACTAACCTAGCATGAAGAAAAAAATACACACATACATATACATACACATATTAAAAATATGTTAGCACCCAAGCGTTACACTTAAAAAATGATCCTTATTTATTATACATTTTGACTTTAAAGTTAAACCTCTAATAATGCTGGTATAAATTATTACTTATTTTTTATAATATGTCAATAATTTGATGCATTCATTGTGTATATGTACCCTGTTCTTAAAAAAATGTATCTTGTATTAGCTAAATATTGGTTAACTACTTCTCTAATATACTTCAAGTAGCCACACTAAATATTCAGTGCATGTATGTATAACTTAAAATATAAATGTCTTTCATAGCTTAACGGTTTTAAGAAAAAGACACACATTCTTTATTAAGATCCATAAATGATAAAATTGATAAATTTTTCAAATGTTTTAGGTTGGCTGCACAAAAAAATAATAATGATAATGATATGATGTCAGAATAATGTTATATATTATGGCAAACTAATAACCTCCAGGGTGCTCAACTTCCATGAAATTCATTTCATATCTCATCTATTATTGAGGATCTGTGAAAAATAGTTTACTATTCCCCTCCTGAGATATTTGGCAATGCAGGCTAGGCTCATGAAAGCAAAGAGATTAGATATTGTCATTTTCAAAGGGTAAAATCTGTGAAAGCTCTTTTCTAATTCTGAAAACGTCTGAGTGATAAAAATCCCTTTATGCAAATAACATGGGAGGAACAAAACCCAGCCATTTTTCTCTGCTTTCAAAATATGTATATTATGTTCTTTTAAACTAGCACACTTATCAGAGGGGCTCTTTCTACAAACATAGAATCAGAGATAAATGCTCACATAGATGATATTTACTTTTTTTTTTTTTTTTTTTTGAGTCAGAGTCTTGTTCTGTCGCCCAGGCTTGCAATGGCATGATCTTGGCTCACTGCAACCTCTGCCTCCTGGATTCAAGCAATTCTCCTGCCTCAGCCTCCTGAGTAGCTGGGATTACAGGTGCCTGGCACCATATGGGCTAATTTTTATATTTTTTGTAGAGATGGGGTTTCACCGTACTGGCCAAGCTGGTCTTTTGGCCAGGCTGGTTTCGAACTCCTGACCTTGTGATCCGCCTGCCTCGGCATCACAAAGTGCTGGCTGTGAGCCACAGTGCCCGGCAATATTTACTTCTTGAAAGCATCAACCCTTGGCATTGTGTAAACCTTTCCAGGGAAGTGTTTTATTCTTTTCACACCTGGGAATACCATCACAATTTTAAATCCATGTTGTATCCAGAGTTGTAGATGGTGTTGATGAGTTTTACATGGAACAAAGAATTTGCTCGCACTTTATCATAAAATGTGTGCTCTTAGAAACGTACTCTCATATTTTCATTGATTTCCCATTGCCTATGAATAAGGCTTATTGATAGCTCACAGCCTTCTGTGAAACTGAAACTGTGCAATACATGACGGAATGTGCATATGTGCATGAGAAGCAATAGCTTTTATCGGATCTCCGTAAGAGTTTGTAACCAATATAATGCAGTATCTTCCAACAAGGTCTTACCAAAGCCTTCAGAATGCCCATTTTTCCTTTGGATCTGAATTACCAGTTTTATCACCCACAAAAAGTACCTGCCCTAAGATCTGCCCTCCATTTTAATATTTCCAGGATTCTCCCGATTCCCTTCTGCTCCAGTTCCACCTGTACAAATTCTGCACAATCCTGAGTCCTAATTACATATGACTCATTTTAAAAGCCTGTGATAGTCCTAAGAAGAATTAAACCTTTTTTGCTCCCATAGGCTCCTTTCCCAGCCATGGCACTGATTAACACTGGTGTTTGTGTTCCTCTTTTAGGCACAGCTCATTCTCCTGGATATAGTGAATGTTCTATGAAGGCTTGTTTATTTTGCACCTTTAAAAATACCTAATTCAGAGCCTTGCACAGAATGTCACAGGTATGGACTCAAATCAAATTAAGCTCTCAATTTATTCCAAACCATCTATCTCCACGCATTCCATGATAATATAAGGAGAGGAAAAAAGAAGCAAAATAAGAACCATCTAATCTTAGCAACTTTTGTTTTTCAAGCTTTCTCAATTTTTTCTGTTTTCATCTAGCATTTTTTTTTCTTTCCTCTGCTCCTTTTTTCTTTGGGCAATGGTATTGGGGTGTAGGCTTTGTTAAAATTCATTACTTTTTCCTATTCTTTTCTATTTTGTATGGAACAATACAATAATTTATTTCATGGAACTTAATGCCAATTGTTTTTTTCATTCCTTGAATTCAAAATGTTACTACAAGATTGAACGTGTCCTAATTTGGTTTCATAAATTTTCTTTTGGAATTTCAGCAGATGTAAAAATGCCTCTCTCTCTCTCTCTCTCTCTCTCTCTCTACACACACACACACACACACACACACACACACACACAGACACACACACGCACATACATATAAAAACATATATGCATGTATATCTATATGTGTATATACGTATATTTACATATATGAGTATATGTATATGTGTGCACACACACACACACACACACACACACACACAGAAAGAGAGTTTCTCACTCATTTGTGCCTTTCCTTGTCATTTTCATGGCCACAAAGGTAATGAAAAAAGCTCTTGCTTTCAACTATATATTTCTAAATGTATTGTCTCTATATTATTGGGCTTTTCTTTCTCCCCAGATTTGAAGGCTACTTTGCAAAAGTACAGACTCCTATTTTGGTAATTGTTCTCCTATCCTCACAATGCAAGTCCCTCAGAACCAGCTCCTTCTCAAGTCCTCAGGGAGGACTTGCTCCTCCTCCACACCTTCTTCCACCTCACATCTTGTTTCTGACAGCTGAAAGTTATGTTCTCTACCATCCTCTTCATGGTAGCCTGCTCCCTCTATCTCACAGGAAAGTGGCCTCAGACATTTCATAGATTGATAAACTTCTTGGCCTAATAATACTTGCCTATCCCTTAAAATTGTAGATTTTTTTTGTAGATCACTTGAGTCTAGTTACCTTAATTCTCTGTGTCTCAGGAATATTTTCATTAAGAGGTAGTATTAGTATTCTCCTAAATTGGACTGACACTTTTGTATCATTAATCTTCCACCAGAGACAGACCATTTCTTCTTTGACATTTACTTTATTTTATGTTATAAATTATTATGTTTTCTCTTTTCTTTGTTTCTATCTACAAACATTCCAGTACTCCCCATGATTAATGAAATCTTTTGTACATTGAACCTGTGATTCTTTTCTAACCAAACTTCTTCTATTATCATACATGATTTTGTCTACTTGGAGGTCCTGAAGACAAAAACTGGAAAGTTCCTTGACTTTTCATTAATCTCTAGTCCACTTGAATAACCCACTCCTTTCTAACACTAAGCTCCTATAGTCAGATCACCTAATGTAAACTGTTATTAAGATCTTGGCCGTTTTACTAAGCCTTCACATTTATTAACTGGGAATATGAATACTTGCTTAACCCAACTTTTAGTATTTATGGAAAGATCAAGACACATAATATGTATAAAAATGCCTTAGGCATCATCGAATCTTCAAGAATCTAAAGTAATATGATTTTGAAAACTTCAAAATCCTCCAGTTCATTGTTCATCATTATGGAAGTATAAGAATTTAGGTATTCTACGGAGGGACTTTGATTTTTATTTTAATAGTTGTGAAATTTACTTGTTGAATTTATAACCAATGTATTTTTTTAATGTAAAAATTAAAGATCCAATATGAAAATGATGGTGTCCCAATATTGAAATGGCATTGTCTAAAAAAATTTGGCAAACCCAGAGAATTCTGAAGTTCAAAATTCTAAAGCACAAAATCACTTTGACAATCTTTCTTTTACCTGACAAAGGAGACACAAAGGAAAAATCGTCAATATCTCAAAAGCCATCCCAAATTTTCACTTGGCTGGTTAGAGAATCCAAATTCAACATGGTTAGAAGTGGGAAAAAAATTACAATTAGAGGAATAAAAGATGTAGTTATTTTCTTTAACTGTAGAAATATTCTTTCTCATGTTTTAAAAAATATGGTGGAAATACACTTATTATTTTATTCATTTGTTTAAAAAATATATTCACCATTCTTTGTGGGCTGGGCAAGTACTAGTTGCTAGAGATAAATTGATATGAATAACCATTCATAATTACAGCCCTTTTGAAACTTAGAATCTAAAGAGAAAGAAAAAATCAAATAATCACAAAAACACATGAAACCCCACAGTTTTGACAAAAGCTAAATAGGAGAACCTATGATGGAATAATTTGACTTGGTTAGGGATATCCGAGAAGATTTCTTTGAGACAGCAATGCTCCATCTAAGGTGTCAAAGGATAATCATTGACTAGATACAGAGAGGAGGAAAATGTACCAAGTAGAGATAGTAAGTACAAAGACGCTCTGGCAAGAGATCATAGATAACACACAGAATTTAATGACATTTAGTGTTCTTACAAAAGAGAGTTGGAAAGGAAGCAAAATAAAAGAAGAACTAGGGATTAACCAAGTTATGGATCACGGAAGATCTTATAAAATTTCACACAGAGGGAAACTGATATAATCATATATTGATATAATCATATATTTTTTATTTTAAAATTATGTATTATTTTCATTGAGCATACATATATATTTATTAATATGGCAACTGATTTGGTTTTCCATATGTTTTCCTCTACTACAATTTATATTAGTGATGTAATTTTTTTTTTCTTTTTCAGACAAGGTCTCACTTTGCCTCCCAGACTTGAGTGCAGCAGTGTGAAAACAGTTCGCTGCAGCCTCAACCTCCCAGGCTCAAGTGATCCTCCCACCTAAAGTAGCTTGGTGTGCCACCAAGCCAGGCTAATTATTTTATTTTTTGCAGAGATGGGGTCTCGCCGTATTGGCCAGCCTGGTTTCAAACTCCCAAGCTCACGAAATCTGCCTGTCTCCTTATCCCAAAGTGTTGGAATTGTTGGCATTAGCTACCATGCTTGGCCAAATTTTCTTCTTTTAAATATTTTAAGTGAAAATATTAAGTCAGTTTGAAGAAAAAATAATTTTGTAAATAATGATATAAGTGACGCTCAATTATACAAAAACCCATATAGGTGTTACAAAAATGACTAAAGTTTGTGAAACATTGCTTTAGTCTAATACATGAATTTTTTAATGAAGGAATTGAAACTTTTCAGAGATTGCTTATTATTGTTTGGTATTATAATATATCAAATTTATTGAAGGAAAATGAAACTATAACAGTAATGCTGACGCTATTTTAAAATATTTTGTGATTATTCATAAATAGAAAATCTGTATTTTCTGGAACCAATTTTGTCTTATATGAGGTATTGAACCAGATATTGGTCCATTTTTGCTGTTACATTCTGTGACGTATCTTGTATATTCTTATGGAAATTTTTTAATGAGTACTAGGCTGAGAGCCCTGGCTATCACAAAACTAAAGTGTAAGTTTGACCATTAAGTATGCTACTTCTAGGAACAGAAAGTGTTCACAGAATTCTATACTTTTTTTTTTTTTTTTTTACAGCCATACTGCTTTGGCATAAGATTTTTCAGACTCATTAAAGATAATCTAGGTAAAAGAAATAAAAATATCGAGAAAATTCTTCTCAAAATTTAACCTTCCATATTGTATTCTCTTAAAATTTATTAAAAACTGGAATTTAGAGTATTCATGCTTTGTGGTATCACTTGCTCAGCAGCTGACTAGGTGCCAGGAAATGTGCTAAATTCTACAAACTTACTACCTCACCTAATGCAACAAACTATGGTGTTAAGATCTTATTAGCCCCATGTAAAAGATAAAATCATTGAGAATTAGTAAATGTCAGTAATTTGGCCAATGGTGCAAGACTAGAAAGGGCCAATGTCAGAACTGGGAATTAAACCCAAGAAAATCTAATTCCAAAACATGTGCTGTTAATCACTGTGAGATTCTTCTCCTCTCCTTGTCTCCCTCTCTAGCACACACGCATTTCCATACACTTATGTGCACACTCACATATATAAACATGTATAAACATACTCACCTAGGCATTTATGAAATATAAATATCTAGAAATAACATATATTAATTTCTTATAAATTCATGACCTTGGATGATTAAATGAAAACCTTAAAGATGAAGCTTGATTGATAATGAATGTGCTTCAGCTTTACCATTCACTTCCTTGTGTTTCATTTACTCTGGGATCTACTTCCCACCTATTAATTACACAGTATCAAATGTTGTATTTCTACCTGAACAAAATAGGAACATGGGCACCAGCAGCCTGGACATTACTTGTTAGTATATAAATCAATAAGAGGTTATAAATTCCTAGTACCTTCAGGTTGTATGTCAGATTCAGGAAGGACAATTGCCAGAAAGTCACATGGCTTGGAACAATTTCTGAATTACTGGCACTAGATATTGCCATATTGATTTATTGATTAAAACAACAACAATAATCTACAGGCTTCAGTAGCAAATGAAATGAGTGAGTGATTATCTGTGGTATTCATTATGTCTATATATTTTTTAAATACAAAATTATTATTCACTTAATTTACTTTTATAAAAATTATCTTTTAGGGTTCTTCTCTGAAAAATTCTAAGGTTTAAAGTGATGCTTTTTCACTGAATTGATTTTTTTAATGAGGATTCTTTAATCAAATTAGCTGCAATATCTTTATCGCATCTTTAAAATTCCTTAATATCATAAACATTCCCTAATTGTTTATCTTTTATTAAGAATTTGCTTAAAGTGTGAATGAAAAGAAGAGCCATATTTTGTGATTGAAATGTCTTTTAATGTAGAATTTACCATGTACTCTCTAGAACCTTTATGGGATTTTTTGTTAAAGTTCTGTTTTAATTTTTTTTTAACAGAATTTTCTTTCCCGCATTTTGGGTTTTTCTGTTTGCATCCCAGCACTGTCTTTAGCATGATTTTCTCCCCCTGTATTCCCTGTAATTTGGTGATTAGATCCAGAAGGATTTGTTTTAGGTGTTTTGGGCAAGTGTACTTTTTAGGTGTATATTTTCATCAAGAGGCAAATAACGTCTCTGGTTGCCTTTTTATGACACTAATAGACATTGATGATAATAGCCTAGATATTTTATTTTATTAGAGATTGAAAAGTGGTGATATTTAAATTTTAACATTCCTTTTCTTTTGTTGAATAGAATAATTCTAAAAGGAGGAATGTTCCCATATCAACTCTTTGGTTAACTAGAAGTACAAGTTATTTAGAAAAGGCAGGGTAATTCTTAATTCCTTTCCTTTATTTATAAGCTATTTGGTGTCTTAGCATTTTTAAAAGTTGACTAGTAAAATTTTTTATTTTTATTATCATTATGAATTCATGCAAACATGTTTGATGTATTTTAATACATTATAGTTATTCTTCATGATGTTCAAATGATTTCATCTTTGGCCAGTGTGAGTTTATTCAAGCTTGATCCTGCGTCCTTAAAACATTACTCTTGTAGTCTTTGCTGCCATTTTTGCTTTCCGTTATGACAAAACGATACAGATTCATCTTACACATTTCCTGTCTTAGGCTTTAAAGCAACTATTTCCCCAAGGAGCCCTCGATCCTTTCAACGGAAAATATTATTGAGAGACAACAATTAGGGCACTAAAGGAACACATTTCTCTTGAGTTGGTCTTTGATTCTAGGTCTTTTCAGTGGCAAGAAATAGGAAATGTAAGTATAAATTAGTGTGCCTATTTTCTTATTTTATTTACTTTTCTTTTGCAGCGAGGAGGGGCAGAGTCTTGCTTTGTCTCCCAGGCTGGTGTGCAGTGGTGTGACCTCACCTCACTGCAACCGCTGCTTCTCTGGTAGGTGTGATTACAGGTGTGTGCCACCGAATCCGGCTACTTTTTGTTTTTGTTTTAATAGAGGCCGGGTTTCACCATATTGGCCAGGCTGGCCCTGAACTCCTGATCTCAAGTGATCTATTTGCCTGGGGTTCCCAAAGTGCTGGCATTACAGGCGTGAGCCACTGAGCCCAGCCCAGTGGATCTACTTTCTAAAAATAATATGAACATGTTTGTATTCATTTTTTCCATGTTATTTTATATATTTATTTTTGTTTTGTGATTAGATAGCATATTTACATAATTCCACAGTTCAACCTGTAAGTAGCATATATGCAAAGAAATTCAGTTTATATCCTTCTCACCTCCACCCGATTTCCCCCCTTCTCCTTTTTTTTAAATTTTATTTTTTCAAAGACAGAGACACTCCATCACTGAGGCTGGAGTGCAGTGGCACCATCATAGCTCACTGTAGCCTCAACCTCCCAGGCTCAAGTGATTCTCCCACCTCAGCCTGCTAAGTAGCTAGGATGCCTGGCTAATTATTTTATTTTTTATAGAAATGGAGTCTCCCTAGGTTGCCCAGACTGGTCTTGAACTCCTGGGCTCAAATGATACTCTCACCTGGGCCTTTCAAAGTGCTGGGATTACACATATGAGCCACCATGCCTGTTCCTCTCCCTCGTCTATCAATAAACTTTTAAAAAATTTGTCAATATACACTTCTGATTTTTCTTTTCTTTTCTTTTTTTTTTTTTTTTTTT
>NW_022436967.1:1727596-1830918 GCF_009761245.1 Sapajus apella
CCGGCTAATTTTTGTATTTTTAGTAGAGATGGGGTTTCACCATGTTGGCGCGGTTGGTCTCAATCTCTGGACCGTGTGATCCACCTGCCTTGGGCTTCCAAAGTGCTGGGATTACAGGCGTAAACCATCAAGCCTGGCCTGATATTTCTTAATGTAAACAACTACGCTCATACATTCTGATATTTAACATTTCTTAGATAACTTGCAACATATTTCATATAAGATATAATTTTCTCCATGTCTTGATAAGCACTCGATGAATGGCTACTCTCCAGCAGTATTATCTTATACAGGAGAGATTTTTAAACATAGTTTATGCAAAGCCCACTATTGATGAGTTTGTTCATTGTTTCATTTAAAATTTACTTTATGTTTTATGACTAAAAAATATTTCTGCAATGAATAGCATAATCCAGAAAATTTATTCTGTCTTATTGCGATTCAATGACTTGATTTTTATCATAACTGTCAAGGTGGGTAGTCACTTCATTATACAAAGAAAGACTATTGGTCAGAAAATAAAGCACTATAAAAATGTTAATTGATTGGACAATTGATTGATTAATCTAGCCATATAACCATAATGCATACTAGTGAAAAAAACTTAGAACAGGAGAAAAGTAACACTTTTTGCATGTAATTTTGTCTGGGAGTCAAATCTCAAATTGGCAGCAGAGCCTGTAATAGATGAGAACAACCTCTCAGCATGGTACCCAACAGAAGTCTCTCCTGACTAGACTCTTGTCTCTAGTTCTCTGATTCCATGCCTCTGCTTTAGTTGTGCTCATCTATTTTTTCTGTTTTTACCACTTGCCCCTTGCTCTTTTATGTCAATTGTCATCCATAATATACCATTTAAGAGAAAAATTAAAGTTTAATAATTTCAGTACTTGAGCTATAGAGTGAGGTATCAATTTCACATTACACAAGTAACTTGGCACACATTTAAGATACTAAAGAGTCTTCCAGGCACTCCTCCATAGTGATGGGAAAAGAGAAATCTTAACTCTTTGAAACTCTACTTTCTGCCATCCCTGTTCACCTGACCTAGCCTAGGTATCTCTTCTCGCTTACATGATAGCCAAATCTATTTTCTTCAGACGCAAATTTGATAGGGCCATGTTACTTCCCAATTTGCCTCAGAGATTCCTCTTTTTTTCAAACTATAACATTCGTATTGTAACTCATTTATCACCATTTTGTTTCACGATTGTCTCTGAATTGACAGTTCATTTTTCAGTTTGAGTGAAGGTGACCTTTAGGCAGAAATCAAAGGTGTGATTTTTATACTGTTAAAATAGTTGAATGGAAACACAAATGATCATATTAATATATGCATCTGTGAGTCCAGGCTTCTTGGTCAAGAAGTAACTCATTATTTCTAGAGAATCACAAAAGGCAGGATTTGTTTGCAATTATTCTTTTTTTAATGCAGTAGTAGTCAATAGGTATAATGTTGCTATTATTTTATATTTCTCCTCCCAATATGCTATCATTTATGTATAATCTTTACTTTTATGTGAATAACATAAATATAAAGGAATGTAAGGTAGAAAAGATTGACAAGGATGCTTTTGGCGCCCTGACCCTGTCTCCCTCTGACACACAATGTGCACTCTCCTTTCCTGCCTTCCAGAAGGTGCTCATGTTTCTCCTCCTTCCATTTTTCTCACCATCACCCCTTTCCTTTATGTGCTGCTTCTGCTATACTCCCATGTAGTAAGAGATGTAAATACAACTTTTCTACAAGCCCAGAAACTAGTTTACTTGTTTCACTATTTTATGCATAAGACAGACATCATTTTTCATAGCCAAATTGCTTATTTTCAGAAAGATTCTAGTGAAGATCAGGTGTGGTGGCTCACACCTGTAGTTCCAGCACTTTGGGAGACTGAGGCAGGCAGATCGCCTGAAGTAAGGAGTTCAAGACTAGCCTGGCCAACCTGGTGAAATGAAACTCCATCTCTACTAAAAATGGAAAACAAAATCAGCCAAGCGTGGTAATGCACACCAGTAATCCCAGCTACTCAGGAGGCTAAGGCAGGAGAATCACTGGAACCTGGGAGACAGAGGTTGCAGTGAGCGGAGATCACGCCACTGCACTCCACCTTGGACAACAGAGGGAGACTCTGTCTCGGAAAAAAAAAAAAAAAAAAAAAAAAAAAAAAAAAGGGAAGAAAGAAGGATTCTAGTGAAATAATTACCAGCTTTGACTGTAAATTTTAATCACTTGGGGAACTTTTCAAGATCCTCAGGAAGCAAAACAGATCAATGAATTCAGATTCTCTAGGGGTGGGACCCAGACATCAGCATTTTCTAAAGCTCCTCAGGTGATTCCAATGTGAAAGCGAAAGGAAAAATTAGTTTTTAAAAATGCATTTCTCTAAGGATCATACATCATTACTGATTAAAGGTGAGCTACAGTTAATTTGAGAGGCAATCATGACCCTGAGTACAAAAAGTTTTGTGAATCAATGACATCAGTTCAGTAAAACAAGCATTCATCACAAACCTCATTAACCAAACTATCATTTATAATTGCAAAATAGTTAAGGTGAAATAATACTTCGAAGAATAAAATAGAACTCTATATTGAGTCTATATTGTGATTAACAGAAAAAAGAGTTAAGTGCTAATATTTCAACTACTGATTCAAGTTGCAGAATGAAAATCACCAGGAATGATATTCAGCCTACCCAAGGAATTTGACTAATGTAGCATTTATAACAGTTATCTTCCAAACCCATTTAGACTCTGATATTTCATTTTATAGAATTTTTACTTTTATCCTCGTGCAAACTTCTTTAATGGAAATTGCCCATATACCATACAATACATGGTTGACTTATTTTACATTTGCTTAACAGCCTTATTCCATGATTTACAGAGACTTTGTAAGGGCAAAACAGTCAAACAATATCTTAATAACAGGATGATTTTAAAAGGGCACTCAAGGCAAAATGTGAATATGACATTTTAGCATTGATTAGTAACATGAGTACAATGCAGATAGTCCGTCTAAAGACTGAATTCAGCACATCAATTTTGTTAGTAGTAGACACAGATATTTTTTCCTTACTAGGTAACGGTTAAGATTTTATTTTTTTATCACAAAAGTAATTTTTCTAACACATGAGAAATAAGGTAATATGTGCTTCGATTTGTATGTGTGATAGAGTTTGAAAATTCAGGTTACTTCTAACTCTCATCATGAAAATATTAAAAATTGTATATGCTTTAATTTGTAAGAGGTGATACCAGCTGTTTCATTATGCATTGTATTTGCTCGGGGATTTCATTCATGTGCCTGGGAGAATATTCTTTTTAGAAAACATTTTAATAAACGTTTGGATGTTGTCATACATGTAACTCTGAAGGAGAAAGTACACTCTATTGTTTTAATTATATTTTAGCATGTGGCTGTATGGCATTAAATTTCCTGAAAAGTTAAATTGACATATGACATATTTAAATAAATAATGAAAGCATATATGAATTCACACATACTTATATATATTCATATTCATGCATATTAGAATCCTTAGAGAAAACAAAGCAAATATATTTGCTATAAAGATTATGCTTGGTTATATATTTTATAGCATAATAGAGGTAAACCAAGTACTGACCTGGACTTGGTTGAAATATCTTGGCTCATTCATGTAGATTGGTTTTGTTTTAGGTACAATTTTAAAAACAATATCTGAGACAACATTGCTAACATGATACACAATCTGTTGCTTTTGGAGATCTGCTTGTATTAATAATATACATGCTTTTGTTCTATTTTTTAAACAACATTCCATACTATAGACATCTGCAAGTTGTGAAATGGAATTTAAGCAGTTGGCATGTGTCTCAGTTTCTACGAAGTTCACATTTTTTTGTAATGCATTAAGAAGCAGAACTATTACTAAAAGCTCATTTATGTTATGGACATAGGCAAGTATGACAAACAAGTCTTAGTTAACCATGATTGTGTGAAGCCATGAGGAGAGAGAGTCTATAAACAAAACCTGTTGCAAGAGCGCAATAAATTCTAGGGGACTCACCCAAAAGCGCTGAAAGAAAATCCAGTGTAGTGAGTAGAACATTGGAGGGTCTGACAGCATGCTACAAACTGTCACTCAATGAGCACTTGGCGGTGTAAGATGAGATTGTTGGTACTCTTACGGTAGGTGGTGCAAACAATGAGGATTCCAGAGGAGATTCCAAAATAATCAGCATTATGGAATTTCACCAGCTGATATAGAGACAACAGTCTTAAAAGTTTGGAGGAGGACTGAGTAACTTGGAGCTGGAATGATGGGAGAATAGAACTAGCAAACCAAACAGTGTCTTAAAATCAATTATTGAAGTGGGGCAGTAGGCAAGGATGACACATCAGATGTAAAGAAGTCTAATTAGAGCCAGGTAACAGGCCTAGTGTCAGTGTCAACATAAGCATCAATGGTTGCTGAGCACCAACATTCATGCCTCCTTCCTGACTCAGGCAAGATTGGTTTTGGATATATACTGGGACAGAGCTCAGAATTCTGGGGATGGAAAGGGAAGGGTTCAAGTAGTCTGAGATAGGATAAAAGAGAAATACAAAGGCTGTGAATCAGACAGCATTTCATGTGGGTACCAGAATTCAAGAAACACATAACTACATAAATTTTATTTGTGTGGATGCAGCTTTTAGAAAAATCTGCAATCACACTTCTGCACAGTACAGAGAAGTCAGAATTGGGGTTTACAGTCTGACTGTGTAAGTCTTTGTGAATATTGTAAATAACCAGAGATGTTTATACCAGACTTCTAGCATAATAGAAAATGACTGTGTTTTATTCTGTTAAAAAAATCCAGGTGCACACAATTTCTTCAATGCATGTTATAACTTATATCAAGACAAAGATGTAAGAAACTCAGATACCCACTTTTATTTTGTCTAAGAAGCCAGGGGGCAATGCATTTTCTATAGATTCAAATACACATGACCTATCCTTCACACATGAATTATAATTATAAGCATTGGAATATTTAAAAGGAAGATGTTTTTATCCATCTATATGTTGGTGAGTTTGAATTATATCACATCCCAAACATTAATTTTATTTTCTCCTGTGTTTATTTGAGAAAATTTCCATTTTGTGGAGAAGCATAGAATGGTTTAGAAAATTAGGTAACTTAAAACAAACTATATAATCTTAACCAAAATTTCTTTTTTCTTAATGCTATATTAAAAATGTATATATAGTAATGAAATTTTAAGTGTTGATTTATGGCATTCAAAGGAAAAGAAATATAATCAGGATCAATAAGATTATTTCCTCTTTCTATGAAAATATAAGGCTAAATATATGCAAAATTTTCAATAGTGCTATCACAAATATATATTTTTTAATTGTAGTCATTGAAGTAAAAGTTTACCTACTAGAAAGAGACAGTTTGGTAAACTTTCTTTTTCACCACCTGTTTTTTTTTTTTGTAAAAGTACAAATTAATCTTCATAGCTTTCCCTATGTAGCACTGCTTCCACAGCATTTAGCTGCCTAATCATTCTTCTGTTGTTTCAAACAAAGAGGCTTTATTTCATTTGAGCAGATTGTTTTAAATGCTTCTTTTTCAAAATTAAGTTATATCTTTAAGGGAAGGTGCAGTTTTTGTAACACTCATTTAACATCAAGGAAGGAGATTTTCTTTTAATCTCTTTGTAGCCTACATGCCAATAAATAATAGGCTTCTGCTATTTAAGCTAGAAAAAAATCACATATTATCACCTCACTCTTGTCCAACATAAACTTGTTAAAAATTGCAATTTGTAAATATTTATCATGAGACAAAAATGGAACAGTACAGTTTTAATTTTCAGGTAGCATTGCTGATATTTATGCCATTTAATATAATCAGACTTCTGAGGTTTTAAAAATATAGGGTTTCCCAAATTTGTCATCTTTTGTGATTCTTTCTCTCCTTGCATAGTGAAATACTCTGTTTACTCTCTACAGAAAATTACTCAAAACTCTTTTTTTTTTTTCAGACAGTTGTAGTTTTGGCCAAAGCTTCCACAAGGTGCAAAATCGAACCTAGTATCAGTAAGGACAGTAGAAATAACTATTGTTGTTAACTGATCATAGCTCCTTAAATGAAAATGTTAAAGACCAAACATAGGCCTTTGAAATATGATGCAGTCTTTAAAGATGTGGCCTGTTACTATAAAATGAAATATAATTCCACATTCCAGAAAGTCAGTTACTTTCCGGTGTTGATTTTAGGTTCTTAATCATTTGTTTTTTCTTTTTCTTTTTCTCTGTCTCTTTTTTAATGTTTATCATTATTATTATTATTATTATTATTATTATTATTTTTGCTCCTTCTCTCTTCATTCCAAAGGCTTTTGTGTGATCTCTTTCCCCCAAGAAAACTTTCCAGTGAGTTGAATGCTTGGGAACTCTTAAGTTTAGATGAATGATAATGAGCACTGTCAAAGAGGCAGTAAAATTGAGTCCTTGGTTCTGGCTGTTGAGCTGAGAGCTGCAGGAGTTAATTGTGTGAATGGTAATGAGACCAGGGCGGCAGCAGATGCTCGCGTGCCTTTACAATCCAAATCCCACCAACAAATTCCTCCCACAGACACTTTGAGGGACATCTTGGCACCCTGGAGGTGGAGATAGACCCAGCCATAGCCACATGCCACCTGCTAGACCTATTGTTAAAAGGAAAAAAAAAGCACATTACAATAACAAAGTTGTTTGCTGTCTTTTGCAATGACTTTATGGCACCAGTTTTACCATACTAGAGGAATGGAACATCTGATTCTTTATGAAGCACTATCTGCACCCAAAAGAGTTAATGACTTAACATGGAAAGACTGATGTTCGGGATAGGATACATATTCTTCTGATAAGCATGCCTGCCATTTTCTCTTGTAACTCCCCCCAAGGCTGTCTATTCTACAGCAGATTTACAAAACTATATAGTTTTTGATGACCTTCAGAAAAGGGGCCATTTTTGCTCCTACAGAAAATTTTTTTAAAAAATTAAGGCTTAGAATTTTTATAAATACATATTTTTAAATAAAAACAACTTTGGAAAAATGCTCTGCGAATGACTTGCTTATATTAAGTTTGAGTTGTTGCCCACTGGTCATTTAGTAGCATTAACTTGCTAAATATTGGCCTGCCTCGGTGGCTCACGCCTATAATCCCAGCACTTTGGGAGGACGAGGCAGGTGGATCACACGGTCAAGAGATCGAGACCATCCTGGTCAACATGGTGAAACCACGTCTCTACTAAAAATACAAAACTTAGCTGGGCATGGTGGTGCAAGCCTATAGTCCCAGCTGCTCGGGAGGCTGAGGCAGGAGAATTGCTTGAACCCAGGAGGCGGAGGTTGCCGTGAGCCGAGGTCGCACCATTGCACTCCAGCTTGGGTAACAAAAGCAAAACTCCGCCTCAAAAAAAAAAAAAAAATTTGCTAAATATCAAAAACTAGGAAGGCCAGAATGCCCTGTTTAGCAAAATGGAGAATCAGAATGAAGGCAAGAAAAATTAAAAGTGGTTCTCACGCACTGGCCCTTCAGGTGTGTGTGGCAGTGTTTTCCATATGGCAGTTTAGGACTCTCCATGAGGATAGCGAAATGGTATAAAATTGTAAGAAACTCTACTATTGATTAGTTACTTTTACTTTTGAGGATGTATATATATACCTGACTTTTAGAAATCTTGGTATATATTCCTTGTAAGAAATAATAGACCTATTTCCAGTATTAGAAAAAAGGGTTCATTTGAATGGCAACTGCAGATGGGGCAGATTTGTCCTGTTTACACCACCCCAGGAAAGAGGCTCCCTGTCTCTGTCTAGGTTAAACAAAAGCTGCTTACGTTCTCACTTTTTGTTCAGCTAGTTGACCCTCATTATTATAAAAGCAATTAGTTAGGCTGGAATTTCTGAATTCATTATAGAAAACCTTTGATGACCTTGTGTTCATAGTACAGATTTTAGATTGAAATATTTACATGCTTTGCAAGTTTATATCATTATCATCAATTCACGTTTTGGCTGCATAAGCGCTGTGGTGCTGGATTATTCTGTTTGTAAAGACCCAAGATTCTATAGTAAATAGAAAACTGTGTTCTTTTCATAACAATAAAATATGTGCTCCTGACTTACTGAGAAGTCAGATATGGAAGCATGTGGGAGCAATATGTAAATGCCAAGCAAGCTGTTTACACTGGGATATGTTCCTGCATAATAATCATAATCCAATCCTAGCAGAAACCTTTTGAATTTAAAACATTGTCGAGTTACAGCAAAACAGAAAGAACCATAGCAAGTGTTGTAGTCGCTGATTATTTGTGAGAAAGCTCAAATACGTTTACTTTTGATCTCTTTTTTTAAAATCTGGAATTTCTGTGTAAGTTTATCATTCTCCAGTAAGATCATTTTAAATATTTTATTGTGATTTAGTGAACTGCTCTAGAGAAAAAGCAGGGACATGTTGAGATCTGTATTTATTTGGAAAGGTAAATCCAGTACTTTTGGCCGAGAAGGTAAAGCACATTGGCTTGCCTTAAATTATATTGCCTTCTTTACCAAGTAGGTTCGAGTCTTTGATTTAACCTCACAGCCAAAAGAAGAGTTTCTAGAAAAGTCTGTCAAAACAAATAATGTACCATTGGATACTCAAAGTAAAACTGGGTATCCAGGTATACTTTTTATGTCTTTCTCCCAAATTTAGGATCCAATCCATTATTCCAGAAAATATATGTGAAGAGTGACTTATCACTGCAAAGACATGATGGCACAATGATAAAACATCAAAGAGTTGTTGAGCAGGAAGTGGGCTTCTTTGATCTCAGGTCAGTATCTCCTGCACTGCATTATGCTACTCCCTTGTGTCAGTCTCCTGATTGGCTTTTGCTCAAAGTTAGGAGTGTTTCTGATTGTAACATAAATAAGAATCTGAATGTCTACTTTCCTTTTTCCAGCTGCTCAATTTTTGTTCACACTTTTTACTCTAAAGATGATTCAATTGTATTTCCTTTTGTATGAGCCTAGTCTCAGGGAGACAGTACATGCTATGTGAAGACACCATACCTAAGGCGTGTGGGGTGTATCTAGAGCCAGTAAAAAGACCAAGTCTACGTTTACCTCCTCAGTTTTCTCCTACCTCTGCCCAAGAATCACTTCAGTGATGCCTGTAGCACCGATTATTTTCAAGGGTATCATCCAAAGGAAAAAACAGACTTTTTTCTTGCATAAGTGGAAATATTTTTTCACAAGACAAATTACCTTAATGATTGTCTTTCACCCACAGCTTAACAATTTTGAAAAATAAAAGAGTTTAAAAATATGACAGCGTTTTTCATTTAGTATCTAAGAAACAAGTCATTATTACTGTATAGAGGTAGATTTTGGAGACAAATATAATTATAAAACTTCAATATCTACTATATATTAGCCATGTTTTAGGCAAAACTTGTGTTTTAGTTTCCTTAAACATAAAATGATTCTAGGATTAATGGAGCAGACACAGCTTGTTCTCCACTCAATACCCACTCTAATTCACTTTGTTAAATGAACACTGTATTTTAGCACTTTGCCCTTCGGGAAGGAAAGGAGCTATTCCTCTCCTTCAAGACTGAAACTTTCTAGTCTAGGCCAATAACAACAACTTTATTCTCTTTGTTAGAGATTGGTTTATGAAGGTCAGGTGACACAGTTTTGACCAATGAGCTTTAGGAGCATATCAGTAGGAAGCTTCTAGAAAACATTTTATTTCTTGATGAAAGAAGATTAGGAGATGCTGTCTTTTTTGTAACTCTATGTTCAGCTAAATGGAAATATATTTTCTAGAACTGTAGCAGCTGTCTTGGGAACGTGAATGAATCCAAGGAAACAGAGCAAGCCAGCTATTGAATACCAAAGAGCAGAAAGATGGGAGAAACCTGGTTTGTGATTGCATTATTGAGCTGCTCAATTATTCAGTGTTGAAAATGTCCTATCTCTGTGTATCTCCTGTTTTGAAATAATAAACTTCCTCTTTTTGACAATTTTAGGTGGGTTCTATTACTTATATCCCACATGTTTCTAACAATCAAAAACATTTCTTTAGTAGAATTATAGTAAGAATTAAAGGAAATATATGTGTAGCGCACTTGGCATTTAATATGGTTCAATAACTATTATCTTTATTTTTATTATGTTCCAAGATCCTTACATTCAAATGCTAGGTGAGATGTAACTATTATAGATGGTATTTTTTATATTAATAACATAGTCTATATGTAAACTGTAGATCTGCCCTCTTACCTACATTTTAGAATATACCTATATTCTAGAATGTAAGAGTTCCAAGCCTTTTCCATTCAAATGCTAGGGAAGATGTAACTATTATAGATAATATTTTTTATACTAGTAACATAGTCTACAAGTAAACTCTAAATTTGCCCTTTTATCTACGTTTTAGAATATACCTCTAATAAGCCATTAGGCTTCACTGCCTAAATGGGAATCTACTTTGAAGATGAAATTCTTTCAGATAGAGACTATCATCTATAATATTTTTATAACTTACCCAAATTCAAAATAAATACTAGATGACAATAGAAGAGGTGCTATATTGTTACAAATGGTGGCCTGTTATGGGACTTGTAGGAAATAGGCATTATTTTCAGTTAAGGTCTAACAACTCTCCTCAATTTTCTTCCCTTTGAAATATTTTCTATTTAATTCATATACCTTCAGGTATTTATTGTGTAAAACCTAGATGTGACATGTTTATTCTCTGTGTAAGTTAGTAGAGAAATGGTAAGCACATGCATTTTCAGAGATCAACTTTATAGCTAACTACTAGACGTTCTAAATCTCTATCTTTTTTTATTTTATGAAATTTTAATCATTTTTGGATTAAGTTGCTTTTGGAGAGAAGACTTTGAAATTTGCCATTTTCTTGTAAAATTAAGCAACCCTCAATTTGGTAACATTGTTCTTAACTACACTACAAATATCCTTGATTGCTCCTTGTTAAAAGTGTTTCAGCTGATGGTTGAAAAACCTAAAGTGAATAACTTCTCACAGGTTCTAGTAAATAAGAAACTGGACCATGAAGTTGCATGGTATTTTTACTAATAGTAATTTGTGTACATATTTGATGCTGATATTTATCACGGATTCAAGCTTAACATACTATAAACTTTTCATAAAGTTTTAGTCTAATATGTCCTAAAATATTGCCTTGGTTTTTGTTAAAGTGTATGCTCATATTCCTAAGTGACAACACTTCTCCTTTGTACGATAATTTTTTTTTTTTGAGAGTAGGTGCCAGTCTATGAACAACATGATACTCCTAGTTGGAACAACAACAACAAAAAATAGTTGGATAAATTTGTTATTTATTAACAGCATCCAGAAATATTGTACATGAAGTAGATTTTAACATGAACACAAAAGAGTCAAGCATTGGCAATAAACTTTTTGTCACACTTTGATTTGTATTCTTAACTCTGAGCTGGAAGTAGTTAAGGATAAAATAAACAGTATCTTCAAGATTTGCTTTCCCACAGGATAAAAGAATGATAAAAGAAGGAATGTTGCCATGAAGAAAACATAAAGCAAACGTGATTTATATGTACTTGAAAGATACAAAACACTCAACCAGAGATTCCTAAACATATACATATGTACAAATATACATGTAAGTATTAGGACATTGGAAATAGCTCCAGAAACAGCTCTTCAAAAGTATTAGATCTCTTTTTCTAAAAAGCATTTTTCTTACTGATGAAAATTGTGCTGGCTAATGGATAAACTGGGTGATCGCTGCTATAAAACACTAGATGCAAAGGGAAGCTTAATTTCTCTTTTCTTTCTGTGAATTTAACTAAACAAATAAGTTGTCTTATATCGCTTCTACTTATATTCTTGAATTAATGATATCTAAGCTCTGGCCCTTTTTCTGGTAATCTTCTCCACGTGTGATTTGTCTCTAAACTCCCTGGAGGAAAAAAAAAATCTCACAGCACAGAGCATTTAAGTACCATCATGTCAGAATTTTCACCACTTTACTCAGTAGATTACTCTTCTTAGCAATGTCTCAAAATTTAATGTACATAGGAATCACCAGAAGACCTTATTAAAATGCAGAATTTGTTTAAGTAGGTCTAGAATATGGTCTGAAATTCTACATTTCTAACAACCTTCCAGCTAATGTCCGTGCCGCTGCTTTAGAGCCCATACGCTGAATAGCAATGCCTAACTAAAAATTGAGACTCAACTCACTTAAAGATTTAGCCTCCCCACCGCCCATTTCCACAATCTCACCTGCAACTGCAGGAACACCCTATATAGGCTTAGCTTTTGCCTCAAGGTACTGTACTGAAAAGAAAGAATTTAAGGAATTCTATAATAGTTCAGATGAATAATCCTAAAAATCAATTTTGTTGCCATCAAGGTTAACTTTGCAATCTGTTCTCCAGTTTTGAGTAGGCCTTTAGTATGTACACATTTGCAAAACACCGAACCTCTAGATACCTGTTTTGTTCTCCTCCCCACTTTAATCCTGAAATTCATATCCTGCCTTGTTTGGAAGTCCTGAAGGAATTCCTGTTGTTTGGAATAGCAGCTCACCTACATGCCTTTCATCTGAACTCAATAGATTACCTTTTGCCAGACCCTAAGTCACCCTGCTGGAACTTGGCATATTACCTTTGGCAGAACATCCTAAATACTGATTGCCCACTCAGACAAAATTGACCTAGCACCTGTCACTAAATTTCATGGACTCCAATTCTTCCTGGCCCCTGGTTTGTGCTGCCTCCTGGCACTAGACAGCTATGCTTCCAGGCGTGTGGCCCTCTATGGGCACGTAGCATATTTAGCGTTGATCAGAATTCAACTAAAGTATCTTTCTGTTATGCACATCTAAAGGGAGTTTGAGATCTATTTTCATTTCCCAAACCTTGATCTTAGGTTGATAAATTTGGTTTCATAAAGAGTTCATATTGTTCAGTGACTTTTCATTATTATATTCTTAAATCTATTAGTAAATGGAATACAGGAAGAACAACAAAGAGAGATGTAACGTGATTGACAAAAGGCCTAAGGGTGGTTTTTAAATATAAATCTTATTTGCAAATTTTATATTTCCTTGTCACTGCCAAGATATATCAAATCATATCCTTTTGTCTTCCTACTATAGCTTCACATGCTATTTAAAGAAACACAACTGTTTAGCGCAAATGCCTTGAGAACAGGCAAATAGTGGATGTGTATACTATCAAATATAAAAGATAAATAAGCACCTTGAAGACTTCTAATTGTGTTTCTGATATGTTTCTATGGCTTAAGGTCTGGAGGTATAGTTGATCATACTTGGTAGGTCTTGGAATTTCCATCAGGAAATAAGCAAGTTTTCAAGATCATCACCGTTCAATACTATTAGTTTTGTCAATTATGTTTCACAGCTTACATTTATAAATAAAAATGAAGAGATCTTTATCTTTTCAACATAAAATGATGTATGCATCTAAACCAAAAGTCTGACAACCACCAAGTTCTGTGGTTATAATCCACATTTTTTTTTTCCTTCAATGAGTTTTAGGAAGAAAACAAACACACATTTTTCTTACTGATGAAAAACAAACACAGGTTACAAAAAGGAAACTAACCTTTGTCATATGTCTACTGGACCAGCCTTTGTGGAAAGCCCTAGTCATTTAAATTCTGAAAAGAATTTTTTAGAGTTAAATAATTACCCCTGCCTCACAAAGGATTATACATTTGAAGAGAAATTAAACCATTTTTCCAGGATTACATAACCACCAACTGGTGGTACCCACAGCCATCTATTTGTTGGACTCATATAAAAAGCCAAGCCAGCTCTTTATCTTCATCAGGTCTAAAGTATTGGAATTCCTTAACTTTACTAAGCTTTGTCTGGCAAAGCCTTTATCCCTAATTTTCCGGGGTGGAGAGTAATTATTTAGGCTTGTTACAGCCATGTGGTGTCAAGCAGGACCATGATTTTCTTCTACAAGATGTGTCACAACAAATGCTACGAGGAAAGATTGTAAACTATGCCAATCAACCAGAAGATTGTAAGACTCATATCATTGTTTTGATGGTGGGAAAGATACCATGGTGAGATAAAAGTGGATATTTATTAGCCTACCTTTTTATCTCATATGCTCTAATACAAATTAATAGCAAAAAATCTAAAAACAAAGTATATATCTGCTTGTAAGAAATTTTAGTGGCTTTCATCTTGTATTCCAGTACCAAAAGAGACATTTTTCTTCATGTAATGCAGATAAATTTGAATCTTACAATTGAGTTTTAGGTTTTCCTACCTCTTCAATAGAAATAAAATTACTAAAATTTAGAATTATAAAGCTTAATTTTCCTTTAAACAAAACTAATAAAAGTAAATGGCATAATGGAGGTGTTAGCAGAGGTGAAAGGATATATAGTAAATGCCAGTTGATAACTTTAATCTAGGTTTAGCAATTTTCAGCCCAATTAGACTGAAGTGGCAAAGGGACTTCATAGATAAAATATGCACAACTGGGTGGACGTATCCACGATTCTCCTCCAGGAGCTTAGAAGCAATTGCTGTTGTGCTTAACATCACTCAAGAGGGCACAGTTTTCAAGAGGAACCACTTCCTTTCTTTGTCAACAGAGACTGCGTTATCAAAAGAGGATGAACTTTAAGAAACATTCAATCTACTCTCCCTTGCTGGTTATCAGAGAAGTTGTTTTAGAGGTTCTACCAGTTTTTCATGACTTTATCAAAATCCAGAAGGGTGAAGTTCAATCAGGTCATCATTAGATAACAACTAATTGAAGTTTATCAGTTTTTCTCCCCTGGCATAAACCCTTTCACACGTAGTAAATAGTTTGGGAGATAGTTTCTTTGTTTTCTTTTCAGGGATGACAAATGAGGAAAATTTAAATGGTTAGAACTAGAGATACAATATTACAAAGAAAAGATTTTTTAATTCTGTACTTTTGCTGAAAAAATGTGTGAAGAACAGATCAGTGAGTACTAAGGAGAAATCAACAGCACTACACTTTCGAATAGATACATATGACGTCTCAGGAAAACATCAGCAAGCTGAAAATGAAATAATATGCGGTGAGGATGTTGCTGCAAGTGAACAAATACCAAGCTCTTTAAAGACTTACTCATAGGAACATATTATTTCAGAGGACATATTAATTTGTAACTTATTTAATATTTCAGTAAGTTACACTGAAGCTCTTTTTCACAATGATTATTTCTGTTCAAGTCCACTGTCAGAAATAAAAGGACTTTTTATTATTTTTACTTTATAAGCATAGAAAAAAATCTGTATTAAGGTAATCAAATCCATTGCTCTTGGAGTTCTTCTGGGGGTAGACTTATCAAATTCTCAAAGAAAATTTTCCTAGAACTCATGGAATTAGATTACCTTTGAATTCTCACCCCAACTTTGTATAGTCACTAATTCCTTTCTTTGCTCTTTTGGTGTTTGCAAAGGGGTTCGCTAAAGCCTGAATTGATATAATTATTGGCTCAGATTGTTAGAGATCTAGGCCAGATGGCTATGGGTTTCTAAAGTCCCCCTTGCTTGTGGTAGTTTTCCTACTTTGCCTATAGGGTTTGGGGATCAGCAATTTGAAAGGGCTACAAACTTGTAAAACAGTATTATTCATGGGGGCAGAATGTTCATCAGCGTGACCCAGTACTAAATACATTCATTATAGGCGTTTCTATTCTGCACAATTTGCCACACAGCACTGGTTTCAGGAGGGGAAAAAAAGACAATGGCTTATAAAATGCTTTTGAATGCCTAAAAAGAAGGAGAATTCACGCTGAGACTCTTCTGCTTTCTTTTTTGGAAAGAGCCTTCTTAGTGACTTTAGCTGAGCTCTGCTGAGAGTAAGCAAAGTGGAAAAATCAGAAAATTACTTTTTTTATATGTTTCTGGGGGGCAAAATAGAGAGTGGGAAAAAATAAATGGAAAAAAGTGACAGTGAGATTATGTGAAACAGCAAATATGCAAGCAGATAAAGACAGCTGAGGAATAATGCAAAAGGTATGAAAAAAAAAGCAGCAAGAGTGGAGCCACGATGATAAACTTAAAAGGAATTGCAGAGCAGAAAGAACATCATAAATAATCATATTTTCAAATAAGAATACCATATCAGTTTCTGTGACCTGGATAGAGCACAAACCTCCCATGATATTTCCTAGCATTTTGATGCACACAAAATGCAATTTTCAGCTCAGGCATTTGATTTGTCAGTTAAACAAGCTTTGGGGTTTTTAAAGTACATATCTGAAGTGTTTTCATAAATAATGCATATATTATAAAAATTTGACTTGTAAACTATTGAGTCCATGTCCCCCCAGTATTCATTGTGAAGACTAGCCATGTATAGAATAATACCTTTTGGCAGAAATTGGCATGCTAAAGCATGCGGTGTCTTTTACCCAAGATAAACAGGATTTTTGTGAGGTTTTTTTTGAAGTACAGGACAAAGAAATATTCCAAACAGTTTTGCCCAAACTCAAGGAAAGGAATCATGTAAGATAGAACTATATTGTTAATTAGCTCCAAATTCTGAGGTATTCCTTTAAGTCTTGCTAATTATGAGAAATCAAGAGTGCAGGATAGCCCTTTTCTTATCTTCAAAGGATAAAGATGAAAGAAAACAGAAAATGAAACCTCTTTACTTGTTCTGTTCTTTAAAAACAGATCCCCAAGAAAATCTGCTTGTGCTCCTAGAAGGCGAAAGGCCCAAGTATTTACAGAGGGGGTGGGGAAGGAGGAGGTCTGAGAAGCATAATTAGAAGCAAGTTTTCAAATTGTATTAAATTCCTCCACCAACAAAACGCACTTAGAGGTATTTTAAGTTAAACTAGCACTTAAGGACTATGAAAAGCACGACGATTGCATGTCTGTGGCAGAAGAAAGGGCAATTAAGAAAACAAGAACAATTTAACGTGCCATATAAATAAAGGCGACCAGAAGTTGATTTAAAGTTTTTCTTCTGTAATTTGTCTCCCCTTTGTGATGGCACGCTCAGAGAAAGTGAATGCAGTAGATTGAAAGGCGGAGGGGGAGAAGGGAGGAAGAAGGAAGGAGCCGGGAAGGGCTGGCTCCCATCTCCTCCCCAGCCCCCACCAGCCCCTCTCCCCTTCTCCCCCTGGCGCCCCCAGCCCCCGCCTTCCTCCTTCTCCGTCTCTTTTCCCTCTCCCACCCTCCACTCTCCCCCTCCCTCCTTGGGTGACTCCATCAGCCTTTGATTTGGAAGCCCGCTGATTGGCTGGAAGCGATTCAACACACGCCGGGCAAGAGCTTTGTCTGAGTTGAAGTGAAGTTGTACAGATTTTAGACCGGAGTCAGCAATCACGGGTGTTTAGTCTGCAGCCGAGCCGCGAAAGGGAGAAGGAATCGCTCCGGAGAGACACAGCGCAGATTCCGCCGGCACCCTGCCGTAGATGGATTCCGACCACCCGAGGGAGAAAACGCGGAGGTGACACTCTTCTGCCTGGAAAGAGGACAAACGGCCAAACAAACGCAAGGACCGGACTCCATGCCGATGGTATCTGGAAGTCGTGACACGGTGTGTATAAAACAAAAGTTTGCGAGCTGTTAATTGCTGTGCTGTGTTGTTGAGAGACGCTTTCGAGTTCCAAGTACCAAATGTAGCCTTAAGTTGCCAAAGGAAGTTGAGGGAATTGCTTTGCTGTTTTAACTTGCTCTGTGAGGGAAATCTCGTAAACTGACCGATGCACCAAATGAATGCTAAAATGCACTTTAGGGTTGCTTTTGCACTCCTGATAGTATCTTTCAACCACGATGTACTGGGCAAGAATTTGAAATACAGGATTTATGAGGAACAGAGGGTTGGATCAGTAATTGCGAGACTATCAGAGGATGTGGCTGATGTTTTACTGAAGCTACCTAATCCTTCTACTGTTCGATTTCGAGCCATGCAGAGGGGAAATTCACCTCTACTTGTAGTAAATGAGGATACTGGGGAGATCAGCATAGGGGCTACAATTGACCGTGAACAACTATGCCAGAAAAACTTGAACTGTTCCATAGAGTTTGATGTGATCACTCTACCCACAGAGCATCTGCAGCTTTTCCATATTGAAGTCGAAGTGCTGGATATTAATGACAATTCTCCCCAGTTTTCAAGATCTCTCATACCTATTGAGATATCTGAGAGTGCAGCAGTCGGGACTCGCATTCCCCTGGACAGTGCATTTGATCCAGATGTTGGGGAAAATTCCCTCCACACCTACTCGCTCTCTGACAATGATTTTTTTAATATCGAGGTTCGGACCAGGACTGATGGAGCCAAGTATGCAGAACTCATAGTGGTCAGAGAGTTAGATCGGGAGCTGAAGTCAAGCTACGAGCTTCAGCTCACTGCCTCAGACATGGGAGTACCTCAGAGGTCTGGCTCTTCCATACTAAAAATAAGCATTTCAGACTCCAATGACAACAGCCCTGCTTTTGAGCAGCAATCTTATATAATACAACTCTTAGAAAACTCCCCGGTTGGCACTTTGCTCTTAGATCTGAACGCCACTGATCCAGATGAGGGCGCTAATGGGAAAATTGTATATTCCTTCAGCAGTCATGTGTCTCCCAAAATCATGGAGACTTTCAAAATTGATTCCGAAAGAGGACATTTGACTCTTTTCAAGCAAGTGGATTATGAAATCACCAAATCCTATGAGATTGATGTTCAGGCTCAAGATTTGGGTCCAAATTCAATCCCAGCTCATTGCAAAATTATAATTAAGGTTGTGGATGTTAATGACAATAAACCTGAAATTAACATCAACCTCATGTCCCCTGGAAAAGAAGAAATATCTTATATTTTTGAAGGGGATCCTATTGATACATTTGTTGCTTTGGTCAGGGTACAGGACAGAGATTCTGGGCTGAATGGAGAAATAGTTTGTAAGCTTCATGGACATGGTCATTTTAAACTTCAGAAGACGTATGAAAACAATTATTTAATCTTGACTAATGCCACGCTGGATAGAGAAAAGAGATCTGAATATAGTTTGACTGTAATTGCTGAGGACAAGGGGACACCCAGTCTCTCTACAGTAAAACATTTTACTGTTCAAATCAATGATATCAATGACAATCCACCCCACTTCCAGAGAAGCCGATATGAATTTGTAATTTCAGAAAATAACTCACCAGGGGCATATATCACCACTGTTACAGCCACAGATCCTGATCTTGGAGAAAATGGGCAAGTGACATACACCATCTTGGAGAGTTTTATCCTAGGAAGTTCCATAACTACATATGTAACCATTGACCCATCTAATGGAGCCATCTATGCCCTCAGAATCTTTGATCATGAAGAAGTGAGTCAGATTACTTTTGTGGTAGAAGCAAGAGATGGAGGCAGCCCGAAGCAACTGGTAAGCAATACCACAGTTGTGCTCACTATCATTGACGAAAATGACAATGTTCCTGTGGTTATAGGGCCTGCACTGCGTAATAATACGGCAGAAATCACCATTCCCAAAGGGGCTGAAAATGGCTTTCATGTCACAAGAATAAGGGCAATTGACAGAGACTCTGGTGTGAATGCTGAACTCAGCTGCTCCATAGTAGCAGGTAATGAGGAGAATATCTTCATAATTGATCCACGATCATGTGACATCCATACCAACGTGAGCATGGATTCTGTTCCCCACACAGAATGGGAGCTCTCAGTTATCATTCAGGACAAAGGCAATCCTCAGCTACATACCAAAGTCCTTCTGAAGTGCATGATCTTTGAATATGCAGAGTCAGTGACAAGTACAGCAATGACTTCAGTAAGCCAGGCATCCTTGGATGTCTCCATGATAATAATTATTTCCTTGGGAGCAATTTGTGCAGTTTTGTTGATTATTATGGTGCTATTTGCAACTAGGTGTAACCGTGAGAAAAAAGACACTAGATCCTATAACTGCAGGGTGGCGGAGTCAACTTACCAGCACCACCCAAAAAGGCCATCTCGGCAGATTCACAAAGGGGACATTACATTGGTGCCTACCATAAATGGGACTCTGCCCATCAGATCTCATCACAGATCGTCTCCATCTTCATCTCCTACCTTAGAAAGAGGGCAGATGGGCAGCCGGCAGAGTCACAACAGTCACCAGTCACTCAACAGCTTGGTGACAATCTCATCAAACCACGTGCCAGAGAATTTCTCATTAGAACTCACCCACGCCACTCCTGCTGTTGAGGTAAGATCTTAAACTGCATCAATTCATTGCACTGTTAAGTGTTAGTATTCAGGAGTTGGGTTTAACAGTTCTTAAATGTTTTCATTGATAAGTAACAATACTAATACCGTGCAAATTAAGCAGGAAACAAGTTACATTGTAAATATGTAGAAAAGATGCATACTTTAGCTTACTGTTTTTAGTTTTCCTTAAGTAATTAACTTGCATATAATATATATAATATTGAAAAATAAATTTGAAGCTCACAAAGGACTATGTAATTAGAGCCCCCTTACTTCCCAGATTAAAATAATGGGAAGCCAAAAAGTAGAGACTTGCTTTCTTTTCATAGTTATAGTCTTTGCTGAAAAAATAAAAAAAAAAAAAAACAAAAAAAAACAAAAAAAAAAAAAAACGAAGGCCTTCAGACATCTATATCAATGCATGCTGTGTTTGTCCAAGTTTGGACGATTTTCTGACATTTTTTAAACTACGTGTGCTATAGTGCTATATTTTACTGCATTTTCCATGTATTTTTACAGGTGGTCACTTTATCTGAACTGTAAAGAAAATAAATCAGTTATTTGAAAGGGAGTCTTCTTTCAAAAAGTAAAAGTCAGTTGTATTAGATCATCCAAATCTCTTGAGATATATTTTAGTTATAGTTGGTGGCTGGCTGCATGGTCTGACACAGGCCAGCATATGCAAATCCTTTAAATATTGATAATATATTCAATTACTTAGTTGAAATTAGCAAGTAACTGTTTTTTTCTTGCTTAAAGATTGTATGTGGAGGCTTGTTTCCAGGAATCAGGTCTGTCTATTTGGTTTCCAGCAGGTCTCTCAGCTTCTTTCAATGCTTCACCAGGGGCAATATCAGCCACGACCAAGTTTTCGAGGAAACAAATATTCCAGGAGCTATAGGTATGAAGTATTCTTGTGTTACCTATTAGATCTCAACATAAATGCTGAAGAATAAAAACTGTATTTTTCTTTTCTGATTTATCTTTCCAGGTATGCCCTTCAAGACATGGACAAATTTAGCTTGAAAGATAGTGGCCGTGGTGACAGTGAGGCAGGAGACAGTGATTATGATTTGGGGCGAGATTCTCCAATAGATAGGCTGCTGGGTGAAGGATTCAGCGACCTGTTTCTTACAGATGGAAGAATTCCAGCAGGTGAGGGGGTAGTGACAGACAAATTTTTCTTTTCAGGTTCACCCTGACACCAGTAAAATGAAAAATTTATCTCATGCTTATATTTCCTCTTTATTTGCCCATTGCACTAAAATATTTCTGTGTTATAGTATGTTCATCACTGTTAGTAATGAACAGAAACGGAAACATTTTAAAACTTTCTTAAATTTCATTAAGCAGTTGGTAGAGAAAGATTAAGCATGAGAGCTTCATAGGACAAGAATGAAGGGATGGGGAAAAAATTAAAGAAACAAACCACTTCCCTCCTCTTTCCACCTCATCCAATACTGCCATAGAACAACACTGTTGTGCAACTCTTTACAAAATTATTGGTTGGTGGTTTTTATTCAGCCAAACTGTTTGGGTACAGAGTGGTGAACTGGACTGTAATTTGGAGGATGCATTTCCTGTGATGGGCACCAACTCACAAAATCAGAGACTAAAATACACTAGAAATTGTACACCTCAAGCATCAAAAATAGGAGAAGGAATGCATCTTTGTAGGTGGTAAGCACAGGATATTTTTGCCACATTTCATTTTGCTATAGTGCAAGAGGAACAGGGACCCAAGAGAGGAATTTTTAAGTATACAGCTAGATAGAAGAGTTGCTATTAAGTTTCGAACCACATTTTCCTTGGAGTTTCTTCCCTCTAATTCTGCAATAGAAACCCTCTGAGCTGAGTAAATACTCATTACATGATCATAGCAGCCCTCTTACTAAAGATTGCAATATTAAATCAACCTTTGGAATACATAGGTGTGTTCCTTTGGCTACCTATATTTCCAAATTTCACTGAATGTGGAGCAAACGACTGCCATTTGATAAACGAAAGACAGAACAACACAATATCACCCATCTTAGTTCCGTCGCACGTCTATTTTTAAACACAGATAAATAAGAGAGCTTAGGAAATAAACATGATGGAGCCTCAGACAGCCACAGGAATTCCAGAAAATCAATATAGCTGACTCTGCATATCCGCAGGTTCCACATCCATAGATTCAACCAACTGTTAATTGAAAGTATTTGGATTAAACAACAAAGAACAGCAATACAACAGTAAAAAACAATACAAATAAACAATATAGAATAACAACTATTTACGTAGCATTTACATTTGTTAGGTATTGTTAGTGACCTAGAGAAGATTTAAAATATTTGGAAGGATGTATGTAGGCTCTATGTAACTGCAGTGCCACTTTATATCAGCAACACAATTTTGGTATCCACAGGGGGCCTGGACCAATCCCTTTGGATACTGAAGGACCACTGTAAATAGAAACTCCAGCACTCATAAGTGAAGTAGTGATAGGAGTATTAATACCCACAGGGGTATTAATATTAGGAATTGTAGCAGTAGTAGTTACCAACTATGCCCCCAGGTTTACTCCGGGCCCATGCAGAGTTCCACACCTGCACTGCTCTCCTAAGGCTTGGACTCAGGAATTAGTAGTAGCGACAGTAGTAACAGCCTTCTATTTTTTGATATTTGGGAACTGAAACTTATAAAGGTTAGAAAACGTATCTCAAATCAGGCAGTTTGTATGTGGTAGAGTGCAATTTGGACCAATCCCCACACTCCTCAAACACCAATCAAGTATGTGAAGTAACAGGTGTTTATTGTTGTTGTTGTAATTGTTTTTAAATAGAGTCCTAATTGTTCTTGTGTTCTAAAGACTTACTACCTACCCTGTAACTATTAAATGCTGATTATTTAATTCTGTTATTACAGTAATGGATATTATAATACATCTCACAGGATGAGGGTATAGGGAGGACTTCTAGAGACAATAAGGCGTACAGTGTACCTGGAGCCTCTTTGCATAGTCATGGTGCCCGTTTTTTTGTTTCTGTTTTTTAATGCATAGATTTTCTTGACCAATTTGAAGAGAAATCTCTGAAAATTTAGTGGAATGTATTTAGAACCAGACACTTTGCTCAGAGAGAATCAGTTTTATTCTTCTTACGTGTGTAATAAAGGAGCTGGCTAAATATAATTCTGTGATCCTGACAGATGCCTAATTTTGAGCATTAATCCTTGATTTTAAATAATGTAATTTCATTCCATTAAAGAGAATAATAACAATGTGGGCATGACATCAATATTGTGTTATATGTTTTTAGATTTGTATCAAGTTTATTCATCAAAATTTAAATTTATCAGCATAGGTAACTGAATAGCTGCTCTAATTACATAACCTTGGTATTTGAGGGACTAAATGATCCTAAAGTCCCTTTTAATTCTGAAATGTATAAATCTAATAGCTAATTATAAGGTTTTTTTTATTTTTAGGTCAAAGTTTTTCTTTTATTTTTTCGCATATTTTCTAAGTTACCCTCTCTATCTAAGTTTGTGGCAAGAAAGTTTTCTAGCATTTGGAGTAAGTAATAATAGTAATAATAGATGTTGAGGAATGAAGGCATTACGGAAACAATAGGTAGACAGATAAACTGTAGAAAACAGTGAATTGTGTTTATTGAGCAACTTAAGCTCCATCAATATCACACTTCTTTTCAAAATTAGAAGTTCACCTTTATATCATCATTAATAATTTCACTTAACATAGAGACACTTTTTAAAAAAACATTCTAATATTTGCACAATCACACTTAACCATGTGTGTACTTGGAGAGTTATTTTGCTTGCACATAACGCTGTAGTGCAACAAAATATAGTAAATGAATTTCTGCCTTGCTAAGTACCTGCCTTCATCTGTGGTGTGGTCAAGGCTATCCCAGAGGCAGAGAGCACCAGGAAGTCACCAGTGGTCCACAAAGTATACTCATGTTTGACTACTATAGACTGCAACGTGCATACTAAGTATCTATACAGAGATAACTATCCCTTATTTATGAGTATAATTTTGATGATACATATTCTAGTTGATTACTTACCCTGGCAACTCCTGGAGGCATATTAGGGCATAAAAGGTGTGCTTTGTAAATTTATACTCCCAGGAAATATCCAAGTAGAGAAAAATGTAAGCCCACATCCAAATGCCATTAAAAGAGATCAGCACAGTTTCCTAAGCATTTATATTTCTAGGACTTCAATGTCTTGTTCCAACTGGTTTTCTGCCTTAGACTATGAACAAATACAGATTATGTTATGTTGCATTGCCTGCCAACAGGGTCATTTCTGGTCATTCATGCTGTTAATTCCCACACAAATATCCGCACTTTGAGCAGTTATATCAGTATGCATTTTTTGTCTGTTGGCTCATGTTTGCCAATGTACTGTCTTACTCATTCAACTTTGAACTATAACAGTAAACATATGCCTGCAAATATGATTTTTCCATTGCATTCACTTCAGGATGATTTATACAGCCATTTGATTTCATTTCTTGTGATACTTATTTTTCTTGATTGAATCCGATACACTTTTCATCAGTCTGTCATCTCTGATTACTTACTTTAAACATTCTTTTTAAATTCGATGTTCTCTCCTTTCCCATGGCAGGTATCCTTTCTCATGGCAGCTATCCACAAAAGCTCATCTGTTCTGACCTTTCCTCCATGACGGTTTCGGTGTATCAGTATGCAATCTAATATTCACTCTCCAGTAGCTCCTCCCTTTGTCAAATCTTTCTTTCATACAGCTTGAACATTTTGAGAACATTTTAATTCACATTTTTTGGCTCAAAATCAATACTTAACTCTTGTCGCCCAGCAACACTGAACTAAACTATTTATCTTGGCATTCAAAGGGCAAAGGAATCCTCTCTTAGCTTATTAACCCTCAGTGTTGCCATCTTTGTATCTTTTATTATAGTTAGAAGCATCTCCTCACTTAACACACTGATGCTTTGCTCATGGTGTCCTTCCTACCTGAAAAACTGGCTTCTTGTCACTTTGTGTAACTGAATCCTATTCATCTTACAAAGTTTGTTTTAGGTGGCCTTTAACTGTTTCAGCCTCCACCTCCTCTGTTTTTTCCTTTCTTGACATACCCTTAGCATCATCTAGTTTGACACTTTACCTGTGTTTATGACCTCATTTGTTACACTTTGCTCAGAGCTGTATGTTAACATTTTGAGGGTAGGGTGCTATTGTTGAACTTCACATGTAGCAGACTCCTAATGGGTAAGTGCTTGATTACTTGATGACTAATGAGTTGATAGAAGCAAGGCATACATATTTCTTCTTGTGTATCGTATCTGCTTTCTACCCCACCAATAAGGTTCAGTACCGTGACAATATTCATACTCATCTGGTGCTAAAGAAGATGCTCTCCTTCCACCATATTACCCCTCCCCAGAGGACACTTAAGTACCTAGCAGGACTTTCAAGGAGCAACAGGAAGATTAGCCACTTGCACCACTTGTCAACAAGTCCTGATCACTGGGATATAGTATGGAACATTGATGGCACTGAATTACTTACACACTGAGGATGTTTTCAGTCAAGTCCCTGGGGATAAGGTTGACAATATCAATGAAGTTGCCAGAAATGCCCTCTTCTGACCATTACTCTTCTATTTCTGCTATTTTTGCCATCCTTTTCTCCATTAGTCTTTTCTCATCAATTTTTCTATTCTTTTTCATTTTTAAGTTAATTTATTATTTTATAATTAAAGCTCCACTTATTTATTAGGATGAAGTTGCAAATAACGTTCACTGTTTAAAAAAATTTCTATGACCAAAATGATTTTTGAGCATGAACTTTCATATTGCGTTAGTTACCCAGATTGTATTTTTGTATTGTGTTGTTGGTTATATGTTCATTTTATTTATGTCTCTAGAAAATTAGGGCATTTTCAGTATTCTTAGAAGCCTATGTAATTTCTCCTTTCCCTCCAATCATTAAGCATTAAATAAAGTGAATCAAACAACTAAGTCCTTCCCAAGCCTAAAACTACAGAGTTAAAGGAAAGAAAATAAATGAAGAAGTGTCAGCAGGTCTGTTCTTCTTCCTTCTGACAGGATATGAGTAAGACAATAGAGACAGGTCTAAGTTCCATTTACAGAGACCTGGGGAATTAAGAAGGAAAAAAAAAATCATTACCATCATGATTGCTATTTCACTGCTTAGAAAACCTCATTGCTGTTAAGGTATTCCAATTACTTTCAACCCCTTTGGTTTTGTCTACATCAAATTAAAAAGAAAAAACAGTTGGTAAATATTTCCAAGTAATAATAATGCATTAGATCAGGAAATCTAAACAAGCTTTTATTCTTAAATCATCCTTGCTCATTTAAATGTGACCTTTCATAACAAATTGCACCATTGTTCTTCATGTTTACTCTCTCTTTCCCCACCTTGATTCACATGGAATTAGTGTTTACACTTTTCTCCACTTTTTTTTCTGCTTTTTCTTATTTCTAGCTTTCCTAGTAATTCAGCTTTTTTCTCACTCACAATACTTGACATCATTTTTGTTCCTGAAATTATCCCCCTTTTCATTAAAACTTGAGGTACATATTTGGGATTCTTGCAGTTTAAGAACGGAATTATCTCAAAGATTCAAGCAGTAAAAAACAGCAATTTCTATACCTTCACTCAGAGAGCATTACTTCTTTTTTTTTTTTTTTTTTTTTTTTTTTTCAGAAAGTCAACTTATTTTCTTCTTGTTTCATTTAGAAAATAGGTAGTGAATACGTACCGTATGAAGGCACTTTACCAGGTGCTGGTGACCCACAGTAACTGCAATAGACAACTTGTTTCCTCTAATAAGAGATTGGGCATCCTTCAAGAATCACTCTTTTAGCAATAATTTGGGAAGAATAGGAATCTTTCTATAGTAGACAGATCTACAAAATTAGCTCTTAATATACAAGTATGGCAAATAACAACCTAATGTCCTTTTAAATTTAAGAGAATTATTTTGCATTTTCTGCATTCTGCTGTTTGCTCTAAAATGAAATCATAGTACTGAAGAGGCTTATTTCTCACTGAAATAAGTCAATGGTTTGTGGAGTATATTTTACATCTTTTCATTTCCTTGTCATGTAGTTTAGTTATTGTATTTGCCAAATACAGAGAATTTTTTTCCTCTTTATTTTCCTGTTTTCCTCATTTCATCTATTTTTTTTCCTATGGGTGTGGCCACTCATATTTCAATAGAGCATTAGAACCTCTGTAAGAACTAAGGAATGGATTTTTCATATTGGTTATTTTTTGATGACATTGTCATATATTTGAATATAAATATATTTTGAACCTTTAAAAGAAAACTTCTTAACAGGGTAATTACAGGTGCCCACCTAGTAGCAGAGGAAATTTTTCACTACTGTTTTAATTAATAAGTAAATAAATAATTTGTAATATCTTTAAAAGAGATTAGTAAGTATAATTACCTGATAGTTTATTATATTCTCATTGCTTCCATTAAAATCAAAGTAAGTCTGATAGGCCTTAATGTTGAGAAAGTTACACAAAGGTATGTATTCCACAAGAATTGTATGGGTGGCATTCTAAAGTTATAGGTTTCACGTTACAAGTCTATTCTTTAGAATTTATGTTCAGCATTTATTTCATCACTCACACCTGGTTCTTCCCATGTATACGTTAGCCCATCTTCTCAGTATTCGAATAGCAGAATATTCTTATTTGATCAATAAGGAAAAAAGCACGCCGGCAGATAAGACTTATGTAGGTCTATAAAACTAGTGTTCAAATTAAAGTCATAATTGTAGTCCAGCTTAGGTGTATAATAATGGGTTAGCTTCATGGAAATAGTTTCAAACTGTCCCATTCTATTTTTTTATTATAAAATTACATTTTTCCATCATTTTGAATCGTGCTAAGTACAATAATGAATCCCCATTGTTTTTCTTGAGCGCAGCTATGAGACTGTGCACGGAAGAGTGCAGGGTCCTGGGACACTCTGACCAGTGCTGGATGCCACCGCTGCCCTCACCGTCTTCTGATTATAGGAGTAACATGTTCATTCCAGGAGAAGAATTCCCAGCACAACCCCAGCAGCAGCATCCACATCAGAGTCTTGAGGATGACGCTCAGCCTGCAGATTCCGGTGAGAAGAAGAAGAGTTTTTCCACCTTTGGGAAGGACTCCCCAAGCGATGAGGACTCTGGGGATACCAGCACATCATCTCTGCTCTCGGAAATGAGCAGTGTGTTCCAACGCCTCTTACCCCCTTCCCTGGACACCTATTCTGAATGCGGTGAGATGGATCGGTCCAACTCCCTGGAACGCAGGAAGGGACCCTTGCCAGCCAAAACTGTGGGTTACCCACAGGGAGTAGCGGCATGGGCAGCCAGTACACATTTTCAAAACCCCACCAACAACTGTGGGCCCCCACTTGGAACTCACTCCAGTGTGCAGCCTTCTTCAAAATGGCTGCCAGCCATGGAGGAGATCCCTGAAAATTATGAAGAAGATGATTTTGACAATGTGCTCAACCACCTCAATGATGGGAAACACGAACTCATGGATGCCAGTGAACTGGTGGCAGAAATTAACAAACTGCTTCAAGATGTCCGCCAGAGCTAGGAGATTCTAGTGAAGCATTTTTGTTTCCATGTATGTGGAAATAAGGAACAATAGCAGCAACAAAAAACCCTGAAAGAACTGGCATTGCCAAATAGTTGCATTTATCATAAATGTGTCTGTGTATATTGAATATTAAATACTGTATTTTCGTATGTACACAATGCAAGTGTGATTATTTTAATCTGTATTTTAAAAATACATTTGTACCTTATATTTATGTGTAATTTAACAAACAAATTTTATTTTTTTACTCCCATGACAGACATGTTTTTCCTAATCATGTAGAAACTAGCCACTGTTCAAATCTGATATACTATTCTACCACAAAATGTAATGGCACTGCTTAGATTAGTTTGGTTGGGGAAGAATTATTATGCTGTGTGAACAATCCCGCTAAAGCATTATACAATTCTTAATTCCACTAAGCGATCCCCACTTTTTTCAATAACTTTTTAGAAATTAAGAATCATTAAAATTGTTAAGCTATTTTATGATTATTTTCACTGCTCTCTATTAGCCCCAATAGTTGAACTCTTACAGCAAAATCGAAACATAAAGCGAAAGTCTATTTCAGGACTGAGAAATATCTGAAGGTTATTTATTAGATGACTATCTCAAATGAATTTTTTATAGACAATGATGAAAACAGAGCTAAAGTCATTGTTTCCTGACTCCCCTACTATTCCAGGCCACCACACTGGCCTGTTCCTGAGAATATTTCTCTTACAGTATTATTACCTACTTGTAATTAGGGTAAAAAAATAAAACTTATTCCATCCTTGTAATATGAAGCATGTTCCAAGGAAATGGAATCTGTCCTTTAAATAGACAACAGTATGTATTCTAAAGGCATAAAGTATTAATGGATAAAAACTGTTATGTCGGTGTCTCTCCTAGGGTAGCAAATATAATTGATTTATTCTGAACCCATTCTATTTGAATCTTTCCCTTTCCTCTCACAATACTTGAACATTTTAACCTTTTGGAATGTTGTCTTTTTTTTGTTATAACTATTCATTTTTAGCTTTTGTCTCCAGTGCATGATCTCATATTTTTGCTTTTATTTTTAGTATAAGAACATTTATAAAATCACATTTGTGTTATGGAAGTTGTTTTATTTGTTGTGTGGCAAATGAGAAATTCTTTATTTATTGTGCTGTGATCTCTCTGTGTGGAATGCCTTGGTAAGAGAGATGTTTCTTATGACTATTATCATTTCTGACCAAGCTTCTATTAATGTTATTTCTAATAATACACTATCTTGATTGTACTCTCCAGAAAATTTTACTGTCAGTGAAAATAAAAGGAAAATTAAAGTAAAGCTAAGGAACTAAAAGTCAGAGTCCTGGTCCTACGTATTTGCCCAAAAGCTTGGTATGCAGCATCCCCTTCCTGAGAGGGTGATTTCAGTGTTGAGTTTCAAATAATAAACAGGCAACATTCAGTTGGCTTGGCAAACAAGAAGCACACAATGGAAAAGGAATGAGTTTGAGACCTGTAATGGGAATGAAAGTAGAGGCCATATTCCAGCTTAATAACTTAAATGCATTTGGGGAATAAAGAAAAAAGAGTAAGAAAGAAATAACTGCGTGAATATTTTTCAAATTACAAAAGAAAAATACTTTCTCAGAACATTTTGTATTAAATTGTGCAGGATAAAAAGGTATCCTTACAATGTTTCCAGGAGGCAAAAATATTATCCTCCTTGGCTTGTTAGTAGGGAATTGAAATACTGGGTAGGTTAAGTAACTGAAAAGTGGCTAAAACTCAGTTATATGAATTCTCCAATGAGTTCCACATTAAATAGTATATATTACCTCTTTCAACAGGCACATTTTCCTTTTTAAGAGGGATTGCAATCACAAGTGAAATTTCAGTTTATTTTTCAGTAGATTACACACACAAAAGCTAACCATATTTAAATACATTCTGCCTTTCATCTTCACTTCCTTTCAGTATATATTACCATTAAGAAAAAGACTTTTACATTCTCAGTGCTCTTAATTTAAAGCACCAGCAGTAATATGGGAAGCTATGCTGAAAATCGCTATTTTGAATAATGTGAAGTAAATAAAATGCAATATTTCATTTAACACAAAACTTTGTATACTGTCCATATTCTAAGAATTTCCTGTCTCAAATTCCCCTGCTTCTCCAGCCTTCTCTGTTTATTATTGTTTCCCATGTCCCCAGACTCAAAGAATATAAGGGCAAGATTTCAGCGTTTTGTTTCTGTTACTTTCACCAATCTTTTAGTGAAAGCTGGGATGTCTGATGCTATCATAGCAACCTAATGGCTTATCAAGATTATATCGCCACTTTTTTTGATAGCCTACCCCTCCTCAAATTGCAAAAACCAAAAAGCACTTAATCATTCTTTCCTCCATTTATTATTTTAATCCCTGTAGCTCCACTGGATTATTTGAAATGTTCTTCAATGATAATCATATATTAAGGAAATTATCTTCCAAAAATGTAACTCAAAATTGAACCTGTTGCTTAACAAATCCTCCTAAAATGTTTGTTTATAGAATGATTAGAATTAGCTTTCTTCAAATTCTTACAAGTTTTTAACATTGATATTCATTTCTCATTGATTTATTTATTAATGTTAGCAGATGGGGCTTATAACATTGTTAATCATTTAAATTATTGCTCCTCCTGTCACAAATATGTTAAATTTGCCATTTACCTATAGATAATTATTAAGGTAAAGATGAGTAAGTTATTGTCTTATTGAAGTCACTGAAGAAGTCACATTTATGAATATCAGCTTAGTTTTCTTGTTTCATTGTTTTGATACTGGTCAGAAAATATTCAAAGATGAATTTGAAATATTGACACATTAAAATTTAAACAATTGTAGATCTATTCCCAAAATAAGCAATATTATACTGTGTTACTCATACAGGTCAAAAATGCATTGTCTGACATGGCAGCTTTCAACTTGGCAGAAACTCACGAAACTGTCCCAACACTGTCTTACATGTTTTCAAATTTCTGTTCCATTTCAGTATATCTGGACAATGTATCATCACAGTATGAAAAATTAAGAATACTCTGAGCTCTGAATAAGCAATAACTATTGCTGTATAACAATTAAAATCTGCCAGGCGTGGTGGCTCATGCCTGTAATCCCAGCACTTTGGGAGGCGGAGGTGGGCAGATCACCTAAGGTCAGGAGTTTGAGACAAGCCTGGCCAACCTAGTGAAATTCACTGTCTCCACTAAAAACACAAAAATTAGGCAGGTGCGGTGGCACACACCCGTAATCCCAGCTAATTGAGAGGCTGAGGAAGGAGAATTGCTTGAACCTGGGGGTGGAGGTTGCAGTGAGCTAAGATCACATCACTTCACTCCAGCCTGGGCTAGAGAGTAAGACTCTGCTGGAAAAAAATAAAATAAAATAAAACCCAACTATATGGGTCCAGGCGTGGTGGTCCACACCTGTAATCCCAGCACTTTGGGAGGCTGAGGCAGGCAGATCATCTGAGGTCAGGAGTTAAAGACCAGCCTGACCAACATAGTGAAACCAATTCTCTACTAAAAATATAAAAATTAGCCATGCATGATGGTACACACCTTAATCCCAGCTACTGGGGAAGTTGAGGCAGGGAGAATTGCTTAAACCCGGGAGGAGGTTGCAGTGAACCAAGATCAAGCCACTACACAGTAAAAGCAGCACAGTGAGACTTCATCTCAAAAAAAAAAAAAAAAAAAAAAAAAATCCAACCGTATGAAAGTCTTAAAGATTTATGTCAATTTTAAAAAGAATAAAAATAGTGCAGACATTTTAAAAGAGTCAGCACATTTGAATTCCTTAATTGCTGGTTGAATGCCCAAAACAAAGTCACCTTTACATTTATAAACTGTTTTAGGTTGTGAAAGTGTAAGGTGCCATACTGATTGTAATCATTTAAAATGTTTGGATTTCTCTGTGAATGATAGCCATAATACTGGATGCGTACATCAAATGAAGTTTTAATTTGATAAATTAGGCTATTTGGGCCACTGAAGTATAGTCTGGTTCAGTCAAGTTCCTAGAATAAACCCAGTCACTGTTTTTGAGATAATTAAATGATATTTACATGGAAATTGAAAATATTGTATTGCCTAAATTGTGGTTTTATTCTTTATCTGTGTAACTAGAGACCATAGTCAAGTACATACATACCAGAAAAAATAGGGACCCTTAATATAATCTAATCCAAAAAATAATTAAACAGGTAGGCACCATGTAACAGATGTGTAAGTGGTAGTATATATTTCTTATTAATTTATTATATTTTTATTATATGCTAGCATGTACAACTTGTAGCACTGTTAAACAAATTTTATGAGAAGACAGCATCACAAAAATTGCTACCAAAATTTACATACTTTCTGACTTTTAAAATTGCAATAGCACATCCTACTCTGGCATTTTAAAATAATAGTTTTCTATTTCCTTTTATGACTTCTGCAAGACACTCCAAATTCTTGTTTGCTTTCTCTGATTTTATCTCTTCAATTTATTTATTTAATGGTATTCTTCCTTGATAATTCATGCTACTGTCCACACTTTATAGCACTGATCTCCCAATTTTCAAATGTGTAGAGTTCCTTGTATAACCACCTCGATTTTATAATTTTTTTCTTATGTCTTTTCTTTGTTATCGATATAATAGTGATCATAATTTTGATATATAAAGCTAATACATTTGTTCTCAATAAACCTTTCTCCTATGATTCATTGGTTTAATGAGAAGGTAAATTCATGCAATCAAGAACAGAGGGTCATTTCTTTTTTTTCTAAGTTTTAAATTACATGTTTTCGAGTGCCTAGAAATAAACTAGCATAGAAAACTTGGCTTATTAAGGGAGGAAATCATTTTCTTAATGTAAAACACTTCTCTTTGTGTATTAAGGGTTGGAATGATGAGATTGGAATTTTACCATAAATCAAAGTGAAGTGCAGGAAGAAAACAGAATAGTAAGAAAGGCCCCTTGCTACAGAACAGAATGATAACTTAGCTAATTTGGAGAGTACAAAGCCCTAGGGGTAAATAAATTGAGAAGGGTAAAATGAAATGTTAGTATATTTTTTATGTACCACAGCCAGTGATCTCTAGAAAAAATTACAGAACAAAACTTTGAAAAAGATCATTTTTGTTTCCCTGACCCTCATGGCAAAGCAGTGCAGACTTGGAAGGAAGTGGTGCCAAGGTGTGTGTACTTCTGGGAAACTTCTTCCTCCTCAGGGCCTTTGGATGGATGTGTGGCCTATGAGAGACTCAGACTTTCTTCCTTGCTGAAATGGGGGAGGGGCTGATACTATAAGCCATATTATATTTCAAAGTGCTTTTATCTAAATGAAGGCAAGCTTTCTAAAAGCCCCAGGTACATTCCTGTTTTATTAAAAGGTACATTCTGCAGCTTAAAATAGCTAACCACAAAATATTCTAGAAATAAGAAGCATAGACCTTTCATTTGGAAGTAGGCCTTTGTGTTAGACAGTGCTTTAGGTTCTAAATTATCTACAAAACTTCCAGTAAATCTTGTTACATACGATGTAATAAATCCCAAATATGCAACTAATAACGTTTTATGAATTCTAACCAGAAAAATGTTTTGCCAGTCCCTGCTTTGTGATTTGTATTTCTTCTGCAACCTCATGCCTGGAGGCTGTCAGTGTGGATTTTGTGAGCTTCCTCTACAGACTTTTGGTATTTGCTAAGAGTTTTGGATGGCAAATACGTGGGATGGTAATGAACAAAGTGTCTCTATGGGAAAGGGCTACCGTGGACCAGCTGCCTCACGGACTCAGTCCTTCACTGCTTTTTCTCCCATGACTTTGTCCTCATTTTCTCCTTGGGTGGCATCTTAGCAGAAGGGCAGTATTTCATCATTCCTTTGTTCAACAAGTATTTGTTGTGTGCTTACTATATCTGAGACACTGTTCTAAGTGTGTTATGGTACAATGATGAACCGAACAGACAAAAGAGGGAGGAAAAGCAAAGCCTGCAGTACCAGTCCACGACTGTCATGACAGGCCAGGTCTACACTATCATACAAGTACAGGTGGACAATTCCCATCAGGTGTAATGAGCAACAGAAGGACAGAGACATGACCCGAGGCCCTGCTTTGCTTACCAGTGCATCTCTCAACCATTACAGATGCTCAACAACTATGTTGAATATGTGAATGACTGTGTGATTCATGTTGAATCCATACGCTACCTAGGGAGAAAGACTAAAAATATGACTGCATTCTTACCATTAAAAACTAAGTTATGGCCAGGCACAGTGGCTCAGGCCTGTAATTTCAGCACTTTGGGAGGCTGAGGTCGGTGGATCACGAGGTCAGGAATTCGAGACCAGCCTGGCCAAGATGGTGAAACCTCGTCTCTACTAAAAAATACAAAAATTAGCCTGGCGCTATGGCAGGCACCTGTAATCCCAGCTTCTTGGGAGTCTGAGGTACAAGAATCGCTTGAACCTGGGAGGCAGAAGTTGCAGTGAGCTGAGATCTAGCCTGGGGAACAGAGCAAGACTTGGTCTCAAAAAAAAAGAGTCATTACCCAAATGTTCTTAATTATTAAAGCAAATGAAACTAGAATAACATTAATTGACAGCATTCAGTGAGTGTTTTCTGCCAGCAGGAGGAATTGGAAATCAAGAAACACTGGGACCAGAAAGAAGTATATATATATCTATTTCTTTTTCACTTTTCTAAGGACAATTCAGATACTTGGAATATTTGCCCTTTTCTCTGGGCATTTTTTTCTAGATTCGGTGGAGTAATAGAAATTTCTAAGTTGATATTTTAGCTCCACCCTTTATGGCACTATGACTGGTCATGTCACATAACAAGTGTATAATTTGATTTCCACATTTGTACTGCAATTTAAATAACAGGAATAACACTAATCCCCTCAAAGGACTGCTGTATTGGTCAAGTCAAACAAAAATATGAAATCTAAGTAAGAATAAGGACATGGGAGAATTTATAATAGGAATCATTTGTTTTCTTGTGTCATTTTTCTGCAAAAAGGCTCATCAGATCAGGTGTAGTTGTAGAAAATTAAATTAAAAGATTCTTTTTATCTGAGATTTCACCACTTACAATTTTTTTCTATCCATTTGTAAATGGATGAAAATAAAAAAAATTATATAAAAAGTAGAAATTACAGTCAAAGTTGGCATTAGTTGGGAAAGGCTAACAGTTACAAAAGATAAACTCAAAATGAATAACTTTTCATAGATAGGAGAAGTTTCTTTCTGCACACGTAACAGTCCATCTTAAGTGAAAGAAAAATTTCTGAGAGAGCAACCTTTCTTCACGAGACCTTTTGGGGACCAGTACCATAGAAACTCTACCATCACTGACCCATCATTTGGAAGGGATCTCATTTCTAACCAGGCACAAGGGAAATGATCATGGAGAAATACAACTAGGAGGTCATTGGGGACCAGCCTGAAAGTGTCATATGTTCCTTCTACTGATAGCTCATTTTCTGGAAAGAGTCACCCGACCGCATAGGGAGGCTAATGCTGGCCACTGTATTCTGATGAGCCATGCTGTTCCTACAACACAATCTTTAGGAGTTTTAGCACCTTCAAAATGCCACTACAAGTTATTTATATAACTTCTACTGTAACTTCTACTTCTCTAAGTTCCACATTAGAATCTCAATATTTAGGCCGGGTGCGGTGGCTCATGCCTGTAATCCCAGCACTTTGGGAGGCCGAGGTGGGTGGACCATGAGATCAGGAGTTTTAGACAAGCCTGACCAACATGGTGAAACCTCGCCTCTAAAAAAAAAAAAAAAGTGAATTAAAAAAAAATTAGCTGGGTGTGGTGGCACATGCCTGTAATCCCAGCTACTGAGGAGGCTGAGACAGGAGAATTTCCTGAAACTGGGAGGCGGAGGTTGCAGTGAGCCAAGATCGTGCCACTGCACTCCAGCCTGGGCGACAGAGTGAGGCTTCGTCTGAAAAAAAAGAATCTCAATACCTAAGGAGAAGGAAGAGTATGTTTTCATTTTCTGTTTATTTTTGTTTCTACAGAGACTAGTAGAGTTTTGACCTATCAAAGGTACTCAATCAGTAACTAAACATACAAGGATAAAAGAATACCATTTAAATCCTACATAGACCCTTCACAGCAACCTTTAAACGGCTGGAGATGGAGGGTGAGGGCAGGGAGTAGACTATGACAGGGATGGGTTAGGATATATAGTGATTATCAGAACCAACGACTTTTCAAAATAAATGTGACTACTTGTTCCCTAATTCTGCTAGATATTGGAAAAGTGAGTCCCTGATTGTGGGGGTGGAGGTTAGGGGGCATGGATCCTGCAAAGCAGATTGAGGGAAATTTTTAAAGTAAAGAAGGTGCTCTTTATCCGATTGGGGGCAGTACATCACATTTGTCAAAGCTCATCAAAATGTACATTTAACATCTGTGCATTTTGTATGTAAATCTTATTGTATATGAATCATACCTTTATTGAAAAAATTGAAAAATAATTCACAACTTAAAAAATGAATAAGCAAAAATAGAGAAAAATATGAGGACTTCTCACTGAATTCAAAATCTATTTTAATTTTTAAAATTTTTATTTATTTATTTTTTATATTTAGAGATGAGATCTCACTATGTTGCCCAGGCTGGTGCCAAACTCCTGGCCTGAAGGGATCCTCCTGCCATCAGCCTCCCAAATAGTTGGGATTACAGGCATGAACCACCATGTCTAGCCAAATCTATTTGTGTCTAATTCAATAAGAAGACACTTCAGGGAAAATCTTCAACAGTGTATTCTCTATGATGTTGCATTGGAAACAACTCAGTTCTTCAACCCTATCTTATTTCTTTTATACATTAGGATTCTTAGGGGAGAGGGTGCCTATTTAGAGCTAATTAATGTCATCTCTGTACCATGAGTTGTGACAAAGGGAATAGTGCTGAAGAAACTATCATAAACATTGAAGCCCAAACTTCAATTAAGGAGCCTCTCTATATTTAGGAAAAATCTCATAATTTTGTTTCATTTTGACAGAATGCAAATTGTGCTTGTCACACAAAAGAAAAATCTGCATCCATTGTCAGGATAGCAAATATTATGGGAAAGTTGGTATACAAAACAACCCTAATTTGGGGTTGAGATTGAGACAGAGAGAGAGAAATATTTACGATGTATGCAAGAGAGAGAATTCTTTTTGTTGTTGTTGTTTTTGTGGTTTTGTTTTGTTTTGTTTTTGAGAGGGAGTCTTGCTCAGTTGCCCAGGCTAGATCTTAGCTCACTGCAACCTCCGACTTCCAGGTTCAAGTGATTCTCTTGCTTCAGCCTCCGAAGTAGCTGGGACTACAGGCGTGCACCATCAGGCCTGGCTAATTGTTTGTAGTTTTTTTCATAGAGACGGGGTTTTGCCATGTTGTCCAGGCTGGTCTTGAACTCCTGGTCTCAAGTGATCCACCTGCCTTAGCCTCCCAAAGTGATGGGATAACAGGTGTGAGCCACCACGCCCCGCAACAGCAGAGATAATTCTTACAGAGTTTTCCAAAAGTGCTGCCGCCTATTTCATTGTCAGTTACAATGTAAGAGAAATCTCAGACTTACCCAGAACTATCACATGAAGATTTTGAACGGCAACAAGTTTGTTGCACCAAAATTTTAATAACGAAACAGCCACTAAAGCTGTCAGATTGTGCAGCAACCCCCAGCCTGTAAGTGAAGAGCTTATACCATTTGTTAGGCTCCAAGCCTCCCTAGAGACTATTAGGGAATGTATCTGGAATGAAGAGAGCTCAGAAGTATTTGCAGAAATCTTGTTCTCCATTTCAGTGAGTCATTGACGTAAGCCTATGACTCATAGCTAAATAAATGAGAAAGAAGCAGAAGCAAAACAAAATAAAAAGAGCACAATCTTCCCTTCCATATTCCTCGACCATTATTACAATGCATGCAATCTGACAAAAGTAAAGACATGCTGTATATGAAATTTGTGTCCCATATTAAGGACCATATAATGTGAATTATCTGGGAATATCTACCCTTTCATAGTAGGAATCTGTCAACTCCATAATTTCTTTCAAAGTGGAGGCATGCCTTCTGCTCACTTAACATGAAAAGTCTCCATTGATATATAACCCACTGAATTTCAATGAAAATAGGCATACTCAAAACTACTCACTAATTGCTCATAGTTTTGATGGTAGTCTAAACTGTGACTCAGAATAATTCATTTTATTCAACAATAGGCAATTTTACTGAAAGAATTTTTTTTTATTCTGTGGGTCTTTCAATTTTGTTTTTCTCTGCTAACATGCCTTCAAAAGGCAATCACTCTTCAGAATATCCTATCTTGAAAATTATCCTCTTCTGGGAGAAAGAAACACATCTTGACTCTTCACACTTTTATCATTTATTTTTTTCTCATTCAGACAAAAGGCTACTGTTAATAAATTGTTCTTTCAATTTTTATACAATTTTTTCATGTAGTTCTCAACTACGCTTATTTTTTTCTTACTAACGTTTTATTAAAACATGTATTATATAATGTTAAGCAATTGACTGGTTTTGTCAGAGGTGTTTAAACCAGAGAAACTCTCTTTGAATAGTGACTAGGTAAAATAAGGCTAAGACTTGCTGAGCTACATTTCCAGGAGATTAAGGCATTCAAAATCACAGGATGAGAGGAGATTTGCAAGAGATACAAGTCGTAAAATCCTTGATGATAAAACAGGTTGTAATAAAGAGGCTGGCCAAAACCCATCAAAACCAAGATGACGACAAGAGCGACCTCTGGTTGCCCTCACTGCTGCACTCTCACCAGCGCCATGACAGTTTACAAATGCTGGGCTGGCATTGTGGCTCATACTTGTAATCCAGCACTTTGGGAGGCCAAGGCAGGTGGATTATATGAAGTTAGGAGTTTGAGACCAGCCTGGTCAACATGACGAAACACCATCTCTACTAAAAAATACAAAAATTAGCCACACGTAGTGGTGCACCCCTGTAGTCTCAGTTACTTGGGAGGCTGAAGCAGGAGAGTCCCTTGAAACTGGGAGGTGAAGGTTGCAGTGGCCTGAGATCGCACCACCACACTCCAATCTGGGTGACAGAGCAAGACTGTCTCAACAACGAAACAATAACAACAAATGCCATGGCAACATCAGGAAGTTACTCTATATGATCTTAAAAGGGGAGATATGAACAATGCACCCCTGTTTACCACGTTATCAAGAAATAACCATAAACATCAACCTATGGAGTAGCCATTCTTTATTCTTTTACTGTCTTAATAACTTGCTTTCACTTTATTCTATGGATTTAGCTCGAATTGTTTTTTGCACCGTATCCAATAACCCGCTCTTGAGGGTCTGGCTCCAGACTCCTTTCTACTAACAGTTTCAGATTTTAAAAACTGAAACAACTAATATTAGAGTAAAAGATAAATGATGTAGTGCTTAACAGTAGATAAATTGCTTTTCTATTCAGTATCATGCTGTTTTAATTATTTGAAGTTTAAAAATAAATACGATTAGAGAAACATAATTTTCTCCCTTTCTTTTTCTTCTTTATTTTTAGGACATTTCTGGCTATTTTATTCTTATTATATCTTTGGAATCAGTTTGTCTACTTTCCAAAAAATATACTGTTGGTATTTTAAGCTGGGATTACTTTAAATTTATAGATTAATTTGAGGAAGAACTGAGATTCTTATGGTGTTGCGTTTACTATTGCAAGAGTGTGTTTTTCCTTGTGTTACATCACTCTTTTGTCTTCCTCAGTGGCATCTACAATTTTTTTTCACAGAAGATTTTAGGTTTCTGGTTAAGTTTTGTATTTTATGATTTGATGTTTTAGTCTTGTACCTAGTTATTCTTCGTATGAGAATCTCCTTTATTGCTATAAATTAATTTAGTCCTCAGTCCTGTAACTCATTTTTCTTGTTATTTATAATGGTCCTCAAATTGATCCTTCTAGGCCAAGTGCTGGAGCTCACGCGTGTAATCCCAGCACTTTGGGAGGCCGAGGTGGGCAGATCATTTGAGGCCAGGAGTTCAAGACCAGCCTGACTCACAGGGTGGAACTCCATCTTTATTAAAAATAATTAGCCAGGCATAGTGACATAAGCTTGTAGTTCCAGCTACTCTGGAGGCTGAAGAAGGAGAATTGCTTAAACCTGGGATGCAAAGGTTGCATTGAGCTGAGATTGTGTTACTGCACTCCAGCCTGGGTGACAGAGCAAGGCTCTGTCTAAAAAAAAAAAAAGATCCTTCTAGATTTGCTAAGAGAAAAACATATATTATTTTCAAATGTTAGTTATTTAGTCATTTAAAATTATACTTTCTGATTTTTGTTTCTAAATTTATTTGTCAACATATTCCACAATTTCATTGGTTAATCTAGAATAATTTATAATTATAATATTAACAGCAAATTTCACTGCATTATTATTGATCATAAAGAGAATGTTTTATGTTTCTCAATTAGCATACATATACTATTTTTCATGTATATAACATAGTCTTGTCAAAACTATTTTATTATGATTTTAAAATCAAGAATAGATGTTGAATATTATTAAATTTATTTTCTTACATCTAGTGAGATTTATATGACAATCTCTTTGACTAACTAAATACATTGATTTATTTTTATAACTATCCTAATATTTAACCACACTAACATTTTTCTAGGAATAAATGGCAATTACTTTACTATTTATTAAATAAACAGCTAATTTTTACCTAGCTATTTAAAAATGTTTTTATCTTAATGTGCTTGAACAAGCAGTTCTATGCTCTGTGTGTGTGTGTGTGTGTGTGTGTGTGTGTGTGTGTGTGTGTGTGTAGACACCTTTAATGGGATTTGGGGATCATGTGATATACACATTTTAAAAGAGTTAGGGAATTTTTTTTTTTTCGATACTCTGAACAATTGAAATTTTATTGCAGTTATCTGTTACTTGATGTTTTGGAAGAATTCCCTTGTGAAACCATCTGGGCAATAGCTGTTAGACTTTATCTCCTGAATGGTAAATGAATCTGTGTAGTTTTCCAAACCTTCTTCCTGGAGTCAGTTTGGTAGTTTATATTTTCCACAAAAAGAAAGAAATGGAATTTCATTCCTGTTCTCAGACAGGCAAAGACTTGAACACTTTTTTTTTTTTTTTTTAGAATTCTATCAATTTTTACCAATTCTACCATCATCTATGGTTATTTCTTTATTGTCACTAAAAAGGTTATATTATTGTTTGTGTTTTTTTATTCGTGTTACCCATGAATAAAATAAGCACAGTGAATGAAGGGAAAGGCAAATGATATAACATTTTGCAAAATTGGGGTCCCCCCAAAAATGAAAGAGCAATAGGATTTATTTATTGATTCTAACATTTAACAGTTTATGCTCAATTAATTTTTGTTTTAATGTTTATTTTTTACTTCTTTAATTACATGTATTTTTCAACCATTTAAAATTGGATGCATAGTGTTTTGATATTATATATTACGTTTTGTCTGTGCTTTATTTAAGCTGTTATAAATCTACCAACACCTAACTACCAGGATATATTTCAGTGCAATGGTTAATTTTATGTGTCAACTTGACTCTACCATGGAGTGCCTAAATGAAACATTGTTTCTAGGTGTGTTTGTGTAGGTGTTTCTGGATGAAATAAGCATCTGATTCCATGGACTCACTAGAGTAGGTTGCCCTTCCCAACATTATGGGCATTATTCAATCCCTTTAGGATCTGAATAAAACAAAATGCAGAGGAAAGACAAATTTGGCCTTTTTGTTTTCTGCTTGCCTGCATGAGCTGGGATATTGGTCTTCTGCCCTGGACTAGGAAATCAACTCCTATGGTTCTCAGGCCTTTGAGACTTGGACTGAAATTATATCACTGGCTTTCTTGAGTCTCCAGGCTACAGATCATGAGACTTCTCAGTCTCCACAATCATATAAACCAATTCTTCATTTAAAAAAATTTCTGCATGTATTTTTATCTATCTATTTGTCTGTCTATCTATCTATCTGTCCATCCATCTCTCTGTATCTGACTCTTACTGTTTCTGTTTCTCGTGAGAATCCTAATATATTTCAGCACTTATATATATATTGTACTATGTGGGTTTCCTGGATAAGTGTATTTTCTTATTCCATACATTCCTATATATTTTCAGAATGTTTTATTTTTTGGAGAAAGTTTCATATATATTATTTTATTTTGGAAAGTTTAACTTTATTATATCCTAAGACAGTTTTATTGTTTTCTTTTCTAATTATCAATTTACATTCTTTTGGAACCCCAGTTTTGTAAAATGCTGTATCATTTGCCTTTCCCATGATTCATTGTTCTCTTTTTAACCTCTTCTCATCTATACTTTATCAGTCATCACATTTATTTCCAAATCCTATCATCTATGGCAGATTCTGTGTCTTCAGCGGTGTTTAATTAATTAGTTGCTAAATCCAATGAGGCTTCATTTCCCTGATGGTTTTCTACATGTTTGGGCGTATGTTTGTATTTTTATGGGCTTTCTTCCTGTGCTTTACCTATTGATTTGGTTAGGCTTTGTGTCCCCAGCCAAATCTTATTTTGGATTGTAATCTCCAGAATCTCCATGTTTCAAAGGAGAGACCAAGTAGAGGTCATTGAATCATGGGGACAGTTTTCCCCATGCTATTCTCCTGCTAGTGAGTGAGTGCTCACGAGATCTGATGGTTTTACAAGGGGCTCTTGCCCACTTCACTCAGTACTTCTCCTTCCTGCTGCCTTGTGAAGAAGGTCCTTGCTTCTCCTTTGCCATGATTGTAAGTTTCCTGAGACCTCCGCAGCTATGCAGATCTGTGAGTCAATTAAATCTCTTTTCTTCATAAATGACCCAGCGTTGGACTGTTCTTTATAGCAATATAAAGCAGACTAGTACACCTGTCATATTTCACTGTGCTTGCATTGTCACCATGACTTCCCTGAGATTTTTAAACTGTACTTTGCATTTTCTGTTTTTATTAAGATGCTTGCTTCACAAAGTTTGAGAACGTTTCAGGCAAATATGGCTTGTGTTTTTGACTCCTTTTTCAGTTCTGTATTTTATGAGTCCTGAGGCTTTATTCCAAAGCAGTTCCTCTAAGGTCTTACTGTCCACAGAGGCTTCCAAATTATTGCCTGATTGTTGAATTGTTCACAGATGGCTCTTTGAAGAATGTGATCTGGATAATTTTCTTAATGTTAAAGCCAAACAGATGTGTATTAGTTTTCTAGAGAATTGTCATAACAAATTACTACAAACTGGTAGCTGAAAACAACAGAAATCAGTTTTGCAGACCAGAAGTCTAAAGTCAAGATATCGTCAGAGCCATCCTTCCTTTGTTAGCTCTTAGGGAGAATTTTTCCTTGGCTCTTCAAGCAACTGGTGGCTCCTGGCTTGTGGCGTCAAAACTCCAATCTCAGCTTTCATCTTTACATGGGTCTCCACATGAGCTTCTTCCCTTTTCTTCTCTTAAAAGGTTAACTGTCATTTGAATTTAAGACTCAGGATCTTCACCTTAATTACTACAAAGATCATTTTTCCAAATAAAGTTCTATTTAAAGGTCCTGGGTAGACATATTGTTTTGGAGTCTACTACTCAATCCACTGTAGGAACTTAATGTATTCCTATTTACCATTTACTTTGGCTGAAATTTTACTTCTTTCTTCTTGCATGACCTGGGTCTATAAATATCTCCATGCTTAGTCAAAAATTGATTTTTATTTTTGTCTTTAATAAATTTTTGTTAATTTTTGGTGATATGCAAAAAAGGGGAAACTTCTATGTCACTATTTTAAAATTTCCAGTTTCAGGTTTAACATGTAATTCAACTTTATAGAGGTAATATAAACAATCAAAGTGACATTAACTCTTTGCATGGAAATTCAACTGAAAATATATCTATAATTTCTATTTCCTTTTACTAAGAATGAATACATATCTCATCACCACTTTTCTGTAACCTCTCTTCTCTGGTTTTTTCCCTCATTGTTTTTTTCCCTAGTATTTTCGGATTCTCTACATCTCAAATCCTATATTATGACTAGGTTATCTTGTCTATTTCCTCTGAAATAACCCTCTCTTTATCTGGCACTAGTTCAGTTACCACCCTCTCTTCCTCCTACACTCTGTAACCAAATTTTAAAAATACATTTTTTTCATACTCACTAGCCATGTTTACATGCATATTTATAAAAGATACATTCAACTATTCATTTCCTTTTATTTGGTTGTGATCAAAATAGTTATTCTATTTAGAAATTTCAAATAACTTTATAAGTGAGGACTAGGTTTTATTATTTTTGCTTTTTGCCTTCTGTTTTTCAAAAGGAGACATGGACTAGAACAGTTTGAAAAAACACTGACTTAACAAATACTGCTTGCCAGGTTAATTTCTTTTTGAGAACACTACACATTACATAAGCAACAATATTTTGAAGAAAATGATAAAATATATTATGTATATTTCTATTTTTTTTGTGTTGAGAAGATGGGTAGAGCTTAATAACTGTAGCTGTTGGAATGGGACAGAAATTGTCTGCAGTAGAGAAAAAAGTAGTTAGCTGTTATTGTTAAAACCTTTGTGTCTTTGCTCCCATATTTTAAAGCTAACATGTCTGAAAAATTTAAACTTTTCTCCAAGGTGAAATTTTATCTTAATAGTCTGAATCTCTGAAACATCATGAAAAGATCACTACCCACTCATCTTTTTAAATTGAATTTTCAAAGAACACAAATCCCAAATTTGTACTCTAACCAGCCCTGGGTCATCAGCCCTCTCAGTTTTGCACTTCTGCATTGCTATATCCACCACTCCTGAACATTTCTGTTTTCTAAGTGAGCTTATTTTCTTCCAGCATAAATACCAAAGCAAAAATGTTGACTCTGAACATTGACAGTTGCTTTTAACTTTCTATACTTAAAAGAAATAGTCAAGTGTATGCCAAACCAGCAAAACAAAACAAACAAAGAAGAGAACACCGAGCTTTCCTTTACTTGGTTTGGTAATATATGTGTAATGTATTTTCTTGCCATTTGCAAGATCTACCATGGGACCTTAGCATTTTAATTTTTTTCTCAGATAATGTACAAAAATGGCAAGAGGTTATTTCAGGGCATATTTTTGGAAAATATTTTGAATTAGCATAAATTTAACATTTTCTAAATGGTTACTTCAGAAACTAGACCATTAACCTTTAGAAAAGACAAAAAAAGAATACATTGGAAATTTGCCTTAGTATTACTGGCTTAAGACAGAATTTGGAATAAGAAGAATATTTCTTAGACTAATTTACACTGGTATTATTTATGAGAAATTAACAAAACTTCATAATAAAAAGCTCTTACCCATAAGGTAACTTCATTCAGTAGAATACATTAAAGAGTATTATCTAGTGTTATGAAATAAAATAGCGTGATAAATTAGAGATATGTATTTTTAATGTTAAATCAGAACATTTCTTCTAAAAAATTATGAAATCTAATAAAAGGAATAGAATGTAAAGGAAAAGTATAAATTTATAGGTGATGAAGTACAAGTTTTATAGAAAAAGTATAAAAACTTCCAAAATTAAGATTTTCTATAAAAATTATACACAAAAATATGAATCATACAAAGCCTTCTAAACTAAATAAATAACCTACTTTTAAATTGGATGCAGTCCTAGGAATGTCATTGTGAATGCCACAACATTGCTACAGCAATGTTAGCAAATGAGCTAAAATGATAGAACTGCCGTTAGGGTAGGAGACATACTGGCTACCATTTGGAGTCTGGGATGTTGACAGAGAGTTAAGGGTTGACTTGTCTAAGTGGGAATTGTCCTCTTACAGAAAAGATGGAAATTAAAACCTATTCCATAGCAGCCAGCTGTAGAAATAAATGCTAAGAAACTATGCTAGCAAAGTGCTGAGGTGATGAGTTAGGGCTGAAGTCACTGGCACAGCACATCATAAAGCTACAAACTATGTTTGCAGATGTGTACTCCAGCTCCTGATCAAGGCAGTGAAGGTGCTTATGTTCCCTCTAATATGAAGCTGTATAAGCCCACTGCCCAGAGGGACTGGCTGCCTCTTCCAGAATCCAGGATCTTCTCCTACTCTTTCATTATGTGCAGCCTTAGAATGTGATGTGCAGTAAAAAAAGCATGTAATTGCTGCCCCTCTCCCTTATTTTTCCCAATAAACTGTTTCAGGTTCAGTGTGAGTGTTTGCTGGCCAATCAGCCTTCTTTGCTTACAAGTCACTTTGGGAAAGAAAAGTGATAATACTTTTGGTGCTCAGTTACTGAGACATTTTAACTACGATGCATATCTCATAAATGAAATGAGAACATGTCAACATATTAAGATGTTGAAGCAGTTACTGGTTACCATCATATTTTCATTACTAGACTTTAAACTCCTAGAACAAAAAAATCTCGTATTCATTAAAGAAAGTTATTTATTTCTTTTCACACTATGCCACCACAAAAACTATTGTGATAGATTCCGAGGTGGCTCCCAATTACCCTGCTTTCTGTTTATGCTTTTATGTAATCATGCTTTTCTTTTGATTGTGGATGAGATCTGGGATTTGTTCTTGTATTAATCTGTTCTCACACCACTAATAAAGACATACCCGAGACTGGGTAATTTTTAAAGAAAAAGAGATTTAATGGAATCACAGTTTCACACGGATGAGGAGCCCTCACAATCATGGTGGAAGGCGAAGGAAAGGCAAAGCACATCTTACATGGCAGCAGGCAAGAGAGCGTGTGCAGGGAAATTGCCCTTTTATGAAACTGTCAGATCTCATGAGACTTATTCACCATTATGAAGACAGCATGGGAAAAACCCACCCTTATGATTCAATTACGTCCTACCACGACATGTAGGGAATATAGGAGCTACAATTCAAGAAGCAATTTAGGTGGGGATACAGCCAAACTATATCAGTTCCTGATCCATAGAGTATGATAAAGTTGATAGGGTGTTGCTTTGTGATTTACATTACCAACGATTGCAACCTCTGTCTTGTAAGTAGACACTTTCTATTGGCTTTTGCGGGCTTTGATGAAGTAAACTGCCGTATATTAAAACCTAAGTGATGGGGAATCGAGGGAACCTCCAGTTGGCAGCCAGAAAAGAGTTGATATCCTCAGTTGGATAAGACATACTGAATCCCACCAAAAGCCATTTGAACCTGGAAGTGAGCACTTCCTCACTTGAGCCTCAGCTGATGCCCCAAGCCTTGTTGGCACTCATTGCAGCTTTGTAAGGGAAGCTGAAGCAGAGGACCCAGGCAAGCCAAGACTGGATTTCAGACCCACAAATAATGCAGTACTTTGTTATGCAGCGGTAGATAACTAATACAACTATACATACCTAGTCATACTTAACTCCACTGATAGTGTGTCATTTGATTTTAACTTATTAGATGCATATAAATAGTCAAATGAGAATATATGTTATTTGTCAAGGTCCCGTATGGAGAGTTTTCCATTCATTTAAACCAAGCAAAGAGCAAAGAACAACCTTTGTTAGAACATCAACAATGAATTTCCCAATATTAGTACTGAGGCTAGTTCTTCCTGTTACTCTATAGAAAAATTAGAAATAAATGAAGATAGCTATGTCTTCCTTCTTAATATTCTATAATCAATCACTCTCAATTTGAACTTACCTTAGCACTTAAAAAATATTACTCCCATTAAAATAAATAAGTGCATAAAGCACTTGCAGGGATGCCCTTCTCCTTTGCCCAAGTGGGCAGACTCAAAAGGGAGTCGTTGGATCCGGCCGCAAATAGTTTATGTAGAGGCAATTAATTTCTTTTTGGTGGAAAACAGTAGGAAGCTAAAAAGCAAAAGTTGTCTGGGCACAGTGGCTCATGCCTGTAATGCCAGCACTCTGGGAGGCTGATGCGGGTGGATCACCTGAAATCAGGAGTTCAAGTCCAGTCTGGGCAACATGGCGAAAACTCAACTCTACTAAAAATACAAAAAATGAGCTGGGGGGTGGTGTGTGCCAGTAACCCCAACTACTCTGGAAGCTGAGGCAAGATAATCGCTTGAACCTGGGAGGTGGAGGCTGCATTTAGCCGAGATCGCGTCATTGCACTCCAGCCTGGTCAATAGAGCAAGACTCCGTCTCAAAAAAAAAAAAAAAAAAAAGCAAAAGTTGAACTAATGGTAGTCAGTAGAACTATATATACATAGTTCAAACTGGAAAAAGAATAAACAATGTTGGTTGCATCTAGTTTACTGAAACATGAGTTTATTCTCTTCCTAACCCATTCATCTATCTATATTCTTCTTACCACTACTTGAAATTAAAGATACATGACATTACTAACTTTAGCTTTGTGCAGTGGCAGTAATATAGCCAATGAGGGTTTATTTAAGGCATGATTGTTGCTAATTGAATAATTTTGAATAAAGAGTAAAAGAACAGAACTATCCATCTATCTATCTGTCTATCTATGGTCACAAAGTATGTTTCTGTTCTGGTGGTGCAAAATACTTTACTCTCTGGAAGTTTCATTGAGTATTTACACTTTGGTTCTTGATTTTTTTTCCCTACAATTTGATGCTTTGAATATTTTATTTTTTTGTCCCCCAAATTATTAAGATTCAATTAAAAGAACCGTATTCACACTCACACCAGATCCCTTAAGATTACTTGTATCATTTCTGTGTGTCTCTTTCTGGGTTTCAGTGTGTTGGTCTCACTCCAAAGCTTTCCTTCCATTGTTGGAATTGTGTTGCTCAAATTTAGAGAGAACAAGAAGTGCCTGTGAGGCTGCACTCATGAAGAGGATTGACTGGTGCAGAAGTGCAAAAACCCAGCTCTGATGCTTCTCACAAAGAAACATTTTAGATGCAATGTTTTCACAGGGCAACCCACCAGGATCAAGCTGAGGCTAAGACTTTGCCTAAAACTTGTATCACTGCTTGACTTCTGCAGCTTCCATTTCCGCTTTTTCTTCTCACTTTGAAGTTTCTCCTGGGACCATTTCTTCAATATATTACTTACATGTAAGTATCTCTCTCAGGCCGTGCTTCAGGAAAACTTGACCTAAGCACAGATCATAACCACAGCACTCTACTTTGGCAGAGGTTGTCCCATGTCTCTAGATTTAGGTTTGTACTGTTGCAAGATTAAAATAAGAAAGAAAGAAAGTGTGTTTCTACCAAATTAGAATGTACATTCCCCAAAAGCGGGTCCTTTGTCACTATATCATAGGAGGCTACCACAGGAGGCTATGAATAAGGAAGGCCTGATTCATAGAAGATGCTAAATGAATATTTTTTGAATGAGTGAAACATCTATACCTAATGAAACATTTATAGTCAAACAGTAAACTAATATGATTAAAAGACAAACTAATATTTAATATGGAAAAAAGAGCATGCTGAAATATGTCCTTATGTTAATTATCTAATGCATTGTGGTATATGTGCATATGTTAATTATTTAATAGAAATTACCCCAAAACTTAATGCATTAAAAAACAATGATTGTTGTTACATCTCACGACTCTGTAGCAAAGGACCTTAGATAGGACACAGTAGGGATTGCTTGCCTATCTAAAACTTCAGTGAGAAACCTCAAAGATGGAAGCTGGAATTGTCTAAAGGCCCAGTCACATGTTTGAGAGCTGATGTGGCTGGTCAACTGAAACCCTGAAACCAGCACACATGGACTCTATATGTAGCTAGGACTTCCTCAAAACATGGTGCCTGCATCCCAAGTACAAATATGTCAAGAAAGAAAGAGAAACACACAGAGAGACTGCAGGAAGAAGCTGTATTGACTTTTGGAACTTGTCCTCAAAAGTTCCATGGCATCGGTTCTGCCACACTGAGACAGCTCCGGGCTCCACCCATTCTCAGGGGAGGTAACAGAGATGTCATCTCTTGATGAGACATGTTAATGTCACATTGTACTTTTGAGGGTATGAAATGAGATACATATTGGTACAGCTATTTTGGGAAGAAAAATCTGCCACGTTGTCTCCAACAATAAAAAGTAATTCATTTATTTATTAAATGCAAGGAGAAAGATTCCTAGCTTAGTTCCTAATATATTTCAATATTATCTTTAGTTGAAGTGTAGCAGCTAATTCTCAGTGTAAAATTTAATAAAGATTTTATAGTCTCAAACTTTCTATGGATTTTGTAAATATGAGTAAAACATTTTCTTAAAGAGGAATAAGCTATTTTTCTTATGTAATCTGGGTTAAATCACATGTAGGCTACAAAATATAGATGGTAATTATTAGTAGGGTTCTAAAGTCACCTTGCCTGCATGGAAACCCCAGCTCCTTATTATTTATTTAAATTGAAAATATTGCATTTCTGTGTCTTTGTTTTCTCATCTACAAAATTGGCACAATAATACCGAATTTGTGTAGTTTCTGTGAGGAGTAAATGAGTTAAAAATGAGTGGCTAGCACATATAATGAAATAAATGTATATTAACTATCATAATTATTCTTTTTAAATAATTCATTTGAGTATATACCACTGTATTAGAAAAGAAAAGCAGTTAGCCATTAAAAAAGAAAATGTAACATGACCATTAAATTCGTAATAGTACAGTGTAAGAGCATAAGTAGTGATAATAGTTGAATTGGGTTGATTTTCGCTGCTTCCCCTCAAAGATACTCCCATGTCCTCACCTCTGGAACCAGTGAATGTGACCTTATTTAAGAATTTTTTTCAGATGTAATGCAGGATTACAGGTGTGAGCCACTGCTCTAGGCATTCTTTGGTTCTGGTGGCTGTAGGCATTCTTTAGCTTGTAGCTGCCAAGCCCCCGTCTCTGCCTTTGTCTTCACGTGACCTTCTCATATATTTTTCTTTACCTCTTCTCTTTGTCTTTTCTTCCATCTCCTATAAAGATACTTCTCATCAGATTTAGGACTCACTCAAATTAAGGAGTATTTAGGACCCACCCAAATAAAGGAGTATTTATTTGGTTTGGCAGCTACAAGCTAAAGAATGCCTAGAGCCACCAGAACCAAGGAGAGGCAAGGAAAGGAGAGCACAGCTCTGCTGACACCTTCATTCTGCACTTCTGGTATTGAAAACTGTAAGAGAAAGACACAAAGGTTGTAGCAATTGTTACAGCAGCCCTAGAAACTAATACAGTGGAAGATCTGATAATTCTACCCTTTAGTACACAAGGGCATATGACACTTTGTCCTCTGTTTTCTTGCCCTCAGTAAAACTGATGATAGGTGACAGCTAACATTCAATTTCACAGACTAGTAGCTGAATCTGCTAAATGTTTTTGATTAAACTGCTATGTGTGGCTGTCTTTGGACCCAATTTAAAAACTAGAACTTGGGATATTTGTTTTGCCTACAACACTGCTTCTAAATTGTCCTTGGTTCAGTAATTCAACAATAATGGGCAGTGAGGCGGCATATGGCAGTGAGTGTGCGGGTTACCTTGAATATGAGCTACCTAAGACATTTTAACACCCCTAAAGAAATGCTGCTTTTGTTAAAAGATTTTTAATTGTCCTTAAGACTGTCAACCATTTGATAAGAATGTTTCTAAACTGTTCTTGATCATTCTTTCCTTCCTGAAAGGAAATATGACATTTTAATTTGAAATTAGCTATTAATATTACTAGAAGCTGTGCTGCAGATACTGAGTTGAATGGATGTTATAGATTAGATTTTTAACTCCTTATCATTTATATTAATATTTTTAAATACATGAATATTACCCTCTGAGTGTCCAAATATAGAAGAAAATACAATGTATGTCTCTTACACACACACATCTTATAGGTGAATTTACCTGGATGCATTATTTACTGAGGTTATTTGTGGAATTGGGAGCTTTGTTTCCTACAGCACTGATCAATTTACCTTTACATAAAACTCCAGTTAGAAAGCAAAACTGACCAGACTAGGTGGTTCACGCCGGAAATCCTAGCACTTTGGGAGGCCGAGGTGGGCAGATTACAAGGTCAAGAGATCGAGACCATCCTGGCCAATATGGTAAAACCCCATCTCTACTGGAAACAGAAAAATTAGCTAGGCACGGTGGTGAGTGCCTGTAATCCCAGCTACTCTGGAAGCTGAGGCAGGAGAATCATTTGAACCCAGGAGGCAGAAGGTTACAGTGAGCAGAGATCACACCATTAAATTCCAGCCTGGAGACATAACAAGACTCTGTCTCAAAGAAAAAAAAAGAAAGAAAGAAAATGAAAGCCAAATTGACTGCAGAAAACCTATCTGCAAAAAGGAATCCTGAAACATTGCAGTAGTTCCGTGATGTTACCTTTACTAGACGGTAAAAGCAACTCTCTGGAAAATGCTCTAGAAGAGCAAATTTTCAAATCTAATTTGTAGCCAACCTTAAGTGTCTACATGCAAACCATTGAAATCATTCTAAATCATATTTTAAAATAAATGTGCTGTCTTAAATTCCTGAGTTTCTTTCAATTTATTATTATGAATTGTGAACTAATGCTTGGCCTCTTCACTTTATATTTTGTGTGCTATAAACAAAAGAGAGTAGAAATGTTTTCTGTAATAATTACAGTACAAAACACTTTATGTATTTAATAAATATTTGTTAAATAAATGAGAAAAAATAATTCGCATAGTTATATCCATAGGGCACTTCAATCTAATTTAACATAAATACGTGAATATGAATTTTAATTTTTGGTTTGTAATAAGACGTAACCAGGAATGTTAAGATACAATTTTTATACAAAAAAATGTTTTAAGATTGTAACAATGTCACCTAAAAGTAAGTACATTTTTAGATGGCGTGGACAGACTTTTGTGGTTTTTTTGTCTTTTCATTTGTTTCCATATTTTACATTTTCTATGATTATTTTCATAAATAAATTTTTAATATGGATTAATTGAGAAATTCAGTTAGATTGGATATTAAAACTATATAAAACTACAAAATAAAGGAAAATGTAGAATAAACATTTTCTCAGTAATATTAACTGAAGACTTATGTTAATTTCTTAGGCGTTTTCAAATTAATATACTCTTATTTTGTCTTTAATCAAAGGATTAATTTTCTTTAAAACCATAGTCATAATTGTGACTTAGGAACATTATTAGAAAAATATCTATTTTTAGGAGCTGGGCGTGACTGATCACATCTGTAATCCCTGTACTTCGGGAGTCTGAGGTGGAAGGATTGCTTCTGACCAGAAATTAGGGACTGCAGTATGAGCTATGATCATGCCACTGCACTCTAGCCTGAGTGACAGATCAAGACCCTAGCTCTTAAAAAAATATTCATTTTTTCAACATTAGATTTTTTTAAACAGAGCTCAGGTTAAAAGTTTTAAAGTGAGGCCTGGCACAGTGGCTCATTCCTGTATTCCCAGCACTTAGGGAGGCCGAGGAGGGTGGATCACCTGATATCAGAAGATCGAGATGAGCCTGGTAATATGGTGAAACTTCATCTCTACTAAAAGTACAAAAGTTTGCTGGGTGTGGTGGCAGGTGCCTCTAATCCCAGCTACTGAGGAGGCTGAAGCAGGAGAATGGCTTGAACCTGGGAAGTGGAGGTAGCAATATGCCAAGATCTAACCACTGCACTCCAGCCTGGGCAACAGGGTAAGAGTCTATCTCAAAAGAACTTAAAGTGGTATAAGTGTTCATACTGGGTCATGTCGTATTTTGTAACACAATCTCAGAAATAATTCATATATAAGAATAGATGATTCTTGGAGATATAATTATTTGGAGAGCATGGACCCTAAAATCAGCTAAGAATTCATAGTCTTAATCAAAACAATATTCATCTGTTAAACTTGCAAATACTATATAAGTGTTTTTTAAGAGAGCATAATCTCTTGGGAGGATGAAAAATTTTGGAGACGGATGGCGGTGATGGTCGTAAACAATGTCAATATACTTAATGCCACCAAATTGTACATTTAAAAGCGGTTAAAACTGTAATTGTTAAATATATATTATCACAATCAAAAAAGAAAATCGTATCTCTGTCTGTCTTATCACTATTAATAATAGATGTGGTCTCTTCTCACTGGACCACTATTAGACTGCTCTCATGAGTGTTACTATGTATTAACACACAATGAGTGGATTAAGAGTGTTTTACAGAATTACTTCAATTAGCTTCTTTATTTTTCTTTTTGATACATATATTTTCTGAAAATCCAACATAATTTATGAATCATATTCTCAGAAAAATGCACAGGTTCATAAACTCTTAATATTCAAATTCAGCATTCAATTTCGATTAGTATATCATTTCAGTAGAGGGCCTTTACTATTTATCCTTGAATGTTTGAGTTAAGAAGCCTTTCCAAAGTAGACAAAATATGTCTAGGCCAGTAAAGCATGATGGCTGTATGATTGCATAGACTGTATTTACAACCCTAAACACTATGATATCAGTTAAAAGGGGGTTAATCAATGTTAGATTGTAATGAAAGGTGAATCATCTAGTAAAACATTGACACCAAGAGAAATTGCTCTAAGTCAAGAATTTCACCTCTCTCTCATGATGGATGTGTGGGGTATTCCTAACCTGATGCTACAAAACTGCCTTAATGTAAGCAATTCCTATATTTACTCTTGCTTGGGGAACTATATTCAACAAACAAATTTTGGCTTAGAGTAAATTCCTCACACAGCTTGTCTGTGTGGTGCTAACGTACTAGCCAGATGATGTGGTCAATTTCATTCCCTTGAAAGTTTAAAGTTTCAAATGTCCACATATAAATCTTATCCTGACAATTCTTGCCAGGTCCTTAAAACAGAGATTAAGAGAAAACAGGCTGCAAGTTGAGGTAGTGTCTTCTCCAAACCGCCTTTAAGCCTCTTTGTCCCCCATGGCCACTTCTTGTTCCTGAGCCATAGCTTCTAGACATTCAGGCAAATGAGGAAATTATTAGATTTTCTTAAAATAGCTAGTAGAAAAGAAAAAGCAAACTCTCCAGCAAGATCTTATTATGTATCAGGAAATGGAAGATTAAACCTAATTTGGCTTATGAACTTCTTACTTAGCTTGCTTGCTTTAAAAAAATCTGAATGTAAAAATATTTATGTATTTAGTGTAACAATTCAAATTATTAACACACACACACACACACACACACACATATATATATATATTTGAGACGGTTTCACTCTGTCATCCAGGCTGGAGTGCAGTGATGTGATCTTGGCTCACCGCAACCTCCGCCTCCCAGGTTCAAGTGATTCTCTCGCCTCAGTTTCCTGAGTACCTGGGATTACAGGTGCCCACCACCATGCCCGGCTAACTTCGTATTTTTAGTGGAGTCAGGGTTTCGCCATGTTGGCCAGGCTGGTCTTGAACTCCTGACCTCAGGTGATCTGCTCGCCTCAGCCTCCCAAAGTTCTGGGATTATAGGCATGAGCCACCATGCCGGCCTGTTAACATGAATATTGAGAACAAAGAAGTTAGTAAGCTGTTCCGTAGAGGCAGAAGAATATTAGGGCTGAGCATAAGAACTCTGGAGTCAGTCTGTGCTTGAATTTCAGCCTAATTGTTATATAACACAGAGAAAATTACTTATCCTCTCTGTGCTTATGTTTCCTTATAGGGAAATAATATTGGCCACATGAAGTTGTAAGTACTGCAAGTATACAGTTCTTAGAATAATTTTCAGAATATAGTAAATGCTCAATAATTAGCTATTAACTAGTTGGCATGTAATGTTGGCATTTATGTAAATAAGAACTACTATACAGAAGAATAATCACAAAATCTAGAGACTTTACAACTGTCATTTTAATTATTTTTACAAGTTTTATTCAACTACATCAATGATGGTTCACTGAAGAAACCCAGAGAATTATGGAATAGTAAGTCAAAGGTGCCATTCTATAGAATGCCAAACTGACCACAAATTTGAGTTTTTTTTTAAAGTTTAATCTTTTTTTCTCCAAATTTAGTCACATTTTAAAGTACAAAGCTTCATATAAACCAACGCTTTGTAGTTGTTTATGTTCCTGGACCTTTTTGATGATATTTTTACTATCATCGAATCTCAAGATAAGGGTGAAATTAAGGATTTGCTTCTCCTCATCCTCCTACTCTCTTCCTATCTTGGAACCAGATTACACAGTTTGTATATCCTGTCCTTAAAATCCTTTAAAAACAAAAATCCTTTTGTCAAGTCTTTTGCACCATGATTCTTTAACATTCTAAACCTGTTATGGTTGCTGGAATAGTTTATCAAAAAAAGAAAAGACAAAGAAAAAAAAAAAAGAAATACCCTGAGCGCACAAATGGTCTACTGTGGAGCTAGAGCTTAAAGAGGCTCTGCTATTAGGTATATTTCATAATATGAAAGACAGGCTGATTTTAGCCCCCTCGCCTGGTGGGATCAATCCTGTCAGTGCCATTTATTTGCAATCCCTTGTGATTTCTGTGTCCTACAACCCTTTTGCATAAAAATGAACCATAAAGGCAGTCAAAACACCTGCTTGCCTGACAAGACTGATTAATGTTTTGATTTATCCCTCTAAGAACGAGCTAGTCTGCCGCTACAAGGGCCTTGAGTTGGCATATAATTCATGAGACTTTGAAGGTCTTCTTTTCTGTGTCCCAGAGTTTCCGTTGTGGGTGTCTTTTGCATGTACTAGAGAGCTCTATTAACTCCCAGAATATTCAGTAAAGCTGGAAGCCAGAGTTTTTAATCAATATCGGTTCAGGTATTTTCGGTTATTAAGTGACTGTAAATTATTGGCCTCCAGAATATTTAGATGGGTATTTCTCAGGACCTCACTTAACTCCAAGAAGCCAGAAAAAGAAGATAGGCATTCTGTAGTTTACTTCAAATTCATTCTCTTTGTAGTCTTCTAAAGTTGACGCTTGTCTTGTTTTTTGTGTGTTATAAACAAGCAAGCTTGAGAGGGGTGTTCATATCATTGAAGCAGAACGTAATACTCTTTCTATTTCTGGACATGTGAGATTGACAATCTCCTTCAGTCTCTTGATCTCGTAGGAAAAGAAATGGATCTCCAGTGCCATTAAACTTGGGTAGAATACTCCTATTATATTATAGGATATAATTGCAGATTATAGTATACATAATTATAAGATTAGTTAATCTTTAAAATTCCACAAATATGCCTGATTTCAGAAGACATTACTTGGTAAGACGCCTCTTTTCCATTGTCATACTTAAAAAACAAATTTATTTTGTCTTTCCTAATTGAACTGTTTAAACACATTTCTTTTAACAAGACATGGAAAAAACATTTTCTCCCATTTAATTCCAAAGCCTTTCTAGCCTCTTTTAGAAATTTGGTACTTGAGACTGTATCATTTCAGCTTAAATAAGTTTGAAGGAGCATTTCATGAATGGTCTATAAATTAGAGTGTTTTACTTGCTCTAAAGGATGAGTCTTCTATATAATGATGGTGAAAATGATACAGTCATTAGAAAGACAGTTACAGAGGAAGTCTGTGAAAGGAAAAGGAAGAGAGAATTCACTAAAAGGCAAGATAGCCATAGAACAAGATGAATATTTGAAATCTTACTAAAAAAATGAATATCTTGAATGACACGCTTCTGAATACTGGCAATGCAAAGTGGTCAGCTTCAACATAAAATTATTTGTTGATATTCTGCTGTATTTCAGGAGCACACCCAAAAAACCCATTAAGCTACAATAAAACTGAGGATAAAACTTCAACAATTTGCAGAAATGAATAGCAGACCAGTATTGCAAAACTGGGGAAGCTGCAAAGCTAATTGTCTCTCCATCATACCCCACCGCAGTGAATAGTTTAGGCACAGACATAGGGAGTTTCTACATGTGTCTTTGGAGAAGGCAAGTAATTAAAGTTCAGAGACCGTTTATATTTTTCAGCTTTTAGAAAGTGCTAGTGCTTACAGCTTCAAAACTTTCTGCAGCTGGTCCTATTCCTGCAAATGTGTGTTTCTGCTGAGAATTTGGCTCTTCTCCAAGGACATGCATAGATAAAACCAAAGGCCTGCATAAAGTCTTAGCTCAGTTCAAAGGCCTGAGGGGACATCCAATTTGTGCTGTATTTATGTTTAGTTAAAATGACCTGGTTTAAAGTACCCTGCAGCTTCCTAGCAGGATGAACTTTGCAAGGATTAACAAGTCAAAAAAAATAAAACTAGAAAAGCTTTTCTTCCTTTTTTGGCTTTGTTTAATGAATTATCAGCAGACAAATAACAGAGGTCTGCTATAAAATCATTTGTGGGATTTCTTTTCATTTAAGTGAAGGAGAAATACTTGTAACCAAAAGTGAAGATTTGCTGAATATATGAATCTCTTTACATCTGAAAGCCTAAATAAATTTTCTGATAGTAAAGTAACTGGAGTTAATCAAAGTCTGGTGGCGCTCATTTAATCAAAGTATTAGTATTAGCATATCAGTTGAGATGAAAAAGCTAAATCAAGTTTCTATGAGAATAGGAAGCTGAATGCATAGTTGTTATGAGCTTGAACTCAAATGCCAGACTGCCTGGATGTGATTCCAGCTATTCCTGTACTATTTGTAAGACCTTGACCTGGTTATTAAACCATTCTGATCCCGTATATTATGTTCTGCTCACAAGGATTCTAATAGAACCATTTTAAATAGGTAATTTTCATAGATGCAAAGTTCCTATTGCATAGAAAACACTAAGCAAAGGTTACCCATTACTGTTACAAATAAGAACTAATGCTTAGTGGGTAGTATAAGAGATGTTAACCCCATTCTTAAAGATGAAGGAGCTAAGACTCCAACTTTGGAAACAACAAGAGAGAAATTAAAAAGATTTAGCTTCCTGTAAATCTCTGTTCTTTCTAAGATCCCTTAATACCTCAGTTAAGACATAAATGAGGGTAGGCTTAGTGCTTTTTCATGAACACATTTGGATGCTCACGAATATGCTTCACAATACCATTTGTCAACAACAGGCTGGTGAGCAAAACGCTCACTTATTTAAAATTTAAATCATCACTTATTTAAAATTGAATTCATTGTTCAGGGCAATTTGTATAGTTTTACTGTGTCCCCCAAAGTACATGTGTTGGAAAATTGATTCCTAGTATGGCAGTTGTTGGGAGGTGGGACCTAATGGGAAGTGTTTGAATCATAGTAGCACTGCCCTTATGAGTGGATTAATGTTGTTATTGCTGGAGTGAATTCATTTTCACAGGAGTGAGTTCCTTACCAAAGGATGAGTTTAGCCCACTGCTGCTCTCTTGCCCTCTCTTTGCACTCCCAATATAGAATAATGAACAAGAAGCTCCTCGCCAATGCAGATCCCTCAGTTTTGGCCTTCTAGCCTCCAGAATTGTAAGCCAATAAATTTCTTTCATTTTAAACTACTCAGAATCAGGTTATTCTTTTATAGGGGCACAACAATGGGCTAAGACAACTATGCTATATTATACAGGAGAGTTATTACCATTCAATGCCTTTTAATGCATTGAAACTCAGAAGATTTGGGTTTTGTTAATATTTATTTTTTTGTATCCTTTGATGCATTCTTTGCACCTACTGGCCTTTTCCAGCATAGTTTATAAATCGACAATATCAATTTACCTTGGATATTCAATAGAGGTTAAATTTAATGTGCACAAATCTTCTAAACAATCTATTAATATTTTACTTTTTCTATAAAATATATTTCTATTAAAAAGGCAATAAATTTTTATTAAAATACATTTGGAAAACAGAGATTAAATAGGAACAAAAATGTATTAATTCCACAAAAGAAAATAAAATTAATATTTCTATAAATTTCCTTCCATTTATTTCTAGAAATAAGTGGTTGTTTCTTTATGTGATCATGTTCAGTTAGGTATTTTATTTATACAAGGAGGGTGATGCTGACATTATTCCAAACAGTATTATTCACACATTTCTTTCCCCTTGTGTTTGATACATGTTCACACCTCAAGGAAGCAGCATGGTGCTCATTAAAGGTTTAATTGAAAGAAACTACATAAGTAGTAATTTGGTTCTCCCCTTTGACTAGGAGACTTACTGGAGTGGTTTTCATATTAACTGACAGCACTTATTTTCATGCCATAATCATTTAGATTCCTTACATTAGAAATGCTGTCTTTGCTATGGGGGACACAAAAAAACAGTTTTAGTGGCTTATGTCTTCAAAAAATCTTTTTTTTTTCCCATTAAGAGATCTCTATTGCTCTATTGTATGTATTAGATATTTGAATAATTTTTCTAATTATTACTGGTTGAAATAAATGAGACAATAAGCTCACAAGGCTACATACACAGTTAAACGTTGATTCTAGTCGTAACTCCTACTAGAATGGCCTTTCATTAGTAAACAATATTGTTCACAAATTGGTGCACATTAAATCAATTATTGAGTTCAAGGGGACCCAGCTTCTTCATTACAAGATGGGTTAGAATTCTGGCTCTGTCACTCGGTGACAATGGGCAGTTTGTGCCTAAGTTTATTTTAGAGGGGAGAGAGATGCTGTAGAAACATGAAAGCTACTAATGCAAAGAAATAAAAGCATGTTATGTTTCAGTAATTTCCTAGAATATTACAAGCTATAAACGTGGACTCTGTGTGTTTGTTTTGTATTTGGGGAATAATGTTTAGGTAAAGATGGTTTGGAAGGGGATTAGCTATATCACATAGCACTTTCACAGTGACTGGATTCAATTGTTCACACATGTGAGTCACCTTAAACTAGGTGCATCATTCTAAATATTAGAAATGCATACTGGCTGCAGAGATTTACAATTATCTTTGAACACATAAATTAATTAATGTGTCTATTTAAGAGTGATTACCATTTTGGTAACAAACATCAACGAAGAGAATAAGAAAGAAAGTAAAAATAAAATTATTTCCGTCTTCTAGAGCAAGGGTCAATAAACTTTTTATGTAAAGGAGCAGATTATACATGGTATCTGCTTTGCAGGCCATATAATCTCTGCTAGAACTACTCAACTCCATCATTGTGCAAAAACATTAAAAGATGATGCACTAATGAATGGGTGTGGCTGTGATTCAATAAACTATATTTATAAAAATACCCAGTGGTGAGTCTGGATTTGGTTGTAGATTTCTGATCCACTCTTGAGAACAGAATTATCTTTCTCTCACTATAAATAAACTTAACATGTACAAAATCCAAGTAAGGAATTTATTTGTAGCCTCAAAATCTCCAGAGTTATTTATCACACTAACAGAAACAGAAAATATTGTGTAACCTTAAAATCACTGATATTTCTCAAAACCTTTTATATAGAATGCATCACCACTCGCTAACACATCTTTTGAAGAGCTTTCCAATTACTCTGGTTAAAATTAATATTACATTTTACCTGCAAAACATGTGAAACTAACTTCCACCTGGCTTATTTATAACTAGATTATTCTCTTTACCATCCACTCTGTACTGTACAGTCACAGTGTTCTTTTCAAAACTCTATCAGTTGGCCGGCATAGTGGCTCACGCCTGTAAAACCAGCACTTTGGGAGGCCCCAGCAGGTGGATTATTTGAGGTCAGGAGTTCAAGAGGAGCCTGACCCCGTTCAAGACAGGGTGAAACTCCGTCTCAACTAAAAATACAAATAATTAGCCAGGTATGGTGGCAGGCACCGGTAATCCAGGTACTCTGGAGGCTGAAGCAAAAGAATTGCTTGAACCCCAGAGGCAGAGGTCGTAGTGAGCTGAGATAACACCACGACAGTCCAGCCTGGGCTGCAGAGTAAGACTTCATCTCAGAAAATGGAAATAAATAAAAACTTCTATTAGTTGCTCATAATATTTCAATGCCTGGCAATGACTCTTGGCAGGAAAACAATATTTTTAACAGCCTCAGAAGCTCTCCATGGTCTGTGTTTAACAACTTCTGTCACTTGATTTTGGTCCTCATTTTCTCCTTTGCTCTATCCAGAGTAAAATTATCTTGATTTCCTGTGCCCACTGCACTTCTTTGCAGACCCTACTCCATCTGAGGGATATGCTTTCCGTTCCCCTCTCAGCAGAGTCCATTGTTTTCTCCATTCAATCTCCTTAGTGTGATTGAGTCAGCATTTCCTGACCCCTTTTGGTGACATTATACCCCCACATGCACCTTTCCCCTACAGTGATTGCAAAAGGACAATTTGGGCTTCATTTCAGAGATAATTTGATTTGGTTCTTTCTTTACAACCTGACTGAAAGTACCATGAACATATAGGGGATGTTTGCTTTTGTTCACTGTTGCATTCCCAGAACCTAGTACAGGATCTGAAAAATTGAACATGTTCAGAAAATAGTTGTTGAAAAAAATTAATAAATGAAAGAGCAAAACTCACCTTTTAAAATAAATTCTTAATTAATTAAAGGATGTGGGGAAAAGAAAGATGAGGAAGAGAATACTGAGATGTTTATCTTAAATATTATTTTAACTACTGATGCAGGTATTGCTCACCTTTCATTATCTTTTTCTAAAGTATAAAGTAGAATACATCGTACTGTGTTGCTTTCTTATTTTTACACATATAAATTTTTAATATTGTATTCACAATTTTTCTTTTTATTAATGGATAATTCAGTTGATGTTTTGATGTTCTATTTCTAATCATGCTGGTTCTACACTTATAATATATGGCACAAATATTAGCTTACTTTTACATTAACATACTTTAAAATGCCCTTGCTTATAGTTCTCAGTGCTTTATAAGTTAAGCTTTGGAAGAGCTCTGCTCTGTCCTTAGTTACCATAAACTAGAAACTAATTAGTAAGAATGTGTTAGCTTGAGTTTCATGTCTGCCACATAGCATGTGCCAGCTCTTCTGGAACAAAAGCAACAACAACAACAGCACCAATTTTTGCAAGACTTGAAAAGCCAATGAGGAGAAATATCATAAGACCAAAAGGGAACAAAGAATACCACTTGTACAGATATCATTTGGTTCATGAAGAATCAGAGAGTTTAGTTTTTCAGGGCACTAAAATGTCTGATTGGATTCATTCCATTGGTTTTTGTTGTTTCCTTTCTAAGTTAATAGCTTATTATTATTATTATTATTATTATTTTGAGACGGAGTCTCACTCTGTCGCCAGGCTAGAGAGCAGTGTCCCAATCTCGGCTCTTTGCAGCCTCTGTCTGCCTCCCAGGGTCAAGCCATTCTTCTGCCTCAGCCTTCTTAGTAGCTGGGATTACAGGAGCACGTGCCTCCACACCCAGCTAATTTTTGTATTTTTAATAGAGACAGCGTTTTACCATGTTGGCCAGGATGGTCTCAATCTCCTGACCTTGTGATCTGCACACCTTGGCCTCCTAAAGTGCTGGGATTACAGGTGTGAGTCACCATGCCCAGCCCGGTTTATTCTTTACCATATAACATGATATAGATTCTACAAGTTCAAGATAGTTAAAGTAGGAACCCATGGTTCTGCATAGCTTTATTTGCTAACAAATTCTAATACCTATTCCTTGTCCACAGCAATATTACTGGCTATAGGAATATATTCAAAATGGAAGATATTCAAAATGGAAAATGCAGACATTAGGTTATTTTCAAAAGAATGGTTGAATTCATTAACTATTTGAAGGATAATTTTCTTTAGAGCATTAAAATGGGAGAACAATCTGATTTTTTGAAGGAATTCTACAAACAAAGAAATTAATATTCAAACTCATAGTTTCTAATTTAATTAAATATTAACTCATAAGGTGAAAAAAAAACTTATATTGTCTATTTATCAATAAGAGATTAAGGATTTCTTTTCAGAAAGTAATACCTCTAGAAACCAAACGACAGAACAAGGTGAAGGTGACATAAAGCCTTTATGGACTGAATTTCTCAGAAAAGAAAAAACATAAATATCAGTTTGATTTCAACTTTATCCATTTCACTGTAGTGCTACCAGAAAGGGGTCCCAATCTGGACCCCAAAAGAGGGTTCTTGGATCTCACATGAGAATTCAGAGTGAATCCACAATGCAAGCAAAAGCAAGTTTATTAAGAAAGTAAAGTAGTGAAAGAACAGCTACTCCATAGACAGAGTAGGATGTTCCCAACAGTAAAAGGAGGAACACATCCACCCTAGGTATGCTACGTGTGTGTGTGTGTGTGTGTGTGTGTGTGCATATATATATATATGATAAAAAGAGCGATATGCTCTGCCACAAGAGCTTGTGATAAAGTATTAATTTTCTTAATTACTGTATTTTGCAAGGATCGATGTTATTATCTTTAAAGCAAAATTAGGAATGTTTCTGTTCTCAAGACATCAGGATATCAGAACACTCCTAAGTTGGATATGTTTACCAAATATTATCAATCTGTTTCCTTAACTGTAAACAACTAGAGGCTAGGAATACCGCTTTATGGGAATGCAGCCCAGCAAGTCCCAGCCTCATTTTCCTAGCCCTCACTGAAGATTGAGTTACTCTGGTTCGAACGCCTCTGACATATTTCCCTCCTGCCTTTATAAGAGGGCCAATAATACTAAGCATTACATAGGGGTGAAGATCTGTCTTCTGTAGCTTCTTAAGGCTGAATAGAGGCAATGATAGTCCTGGCCACAATTGGGTGTCTTGCATTCAGGGTGGAAAGGAGCTCAGTCAGAAAGTGTTGGTATGGTGAGAGTTGTTCATAACTCTTAGTTCCAACCAAAAATGATATCTGGAAGATTAATAAGTGTCCAATTTAAGAAAATATTGAGTAAGCTTACCTTACATTCCTACATAAAGAGTACAGTCACAGTATATTCCACAACCACAAAGCAAAATAAATAAAATCATTCCAAGTAAACTAAAAAGGAAGGCTTTCTAAGAACTGGGCAGTTGTTGGAAACAAGCTGATATGGGTTGAAAGTCAATTACTATATGTTATCAGAATTAGACTATTGATCTAGATTTTTACATTATCAATTTCTCTTATTTCTTCTGAGCTGCAGCCAGAGATCACTGGTTGGTTCACTGAAATAAACAAGGTTATTAAATTGAGGACACCAATTTATTATTTATTATCAGAGGACACCAGATAAGGTCTGACTTTTTACGTCATAGCTAGGGGGCATTATCCTAAATCACAGAAACAAACAGGAAAACAACCAATGAGTCTAGAATCTAATAGTAACTGTACCACAGTTTTTGAAACACAATTGATCTCTCCAGCCTCCTATTTTTACTAAAGACAAATCACGGTAAGACCAATTTGCTTTATTATAATTGACCTGATTATTTGTATAAAGTGCAGCAAGAATAATTATTTTTCACATAGCTTTTTAAAAATTGGCTTTGGCCAGGTGCAGTGGCTCACGCCTGTAATCCCAGCATTTTGGAAGGCCGACACGGGTGGATCTTAAGGTCAGGAGATCAAGACCATCCTGGCCAACATGGTGAAACCCCATCTCTACTAACAATATAAAAATTACCTGGGTGTGGCAGTTTGCACCTGTACTCCCATCTACTCGGGAAGCTGAGGCGGGAGAATTGCCTAAACCCAGGAAGTGAAGGTTTCAGTGAACTGAGATCATGCCACTACACTCCAGCCTGGTGACACAGCAAGATCTCATAAAAAAAAAAAAAAAAAAAAAAAAAAAAAAATTGGCTTTAATGAAACTCTGTTCCATAGAAAGAATCTCAAGGTTTTTTTAAAGCTGAGCCCTGCCATAGGTTTGTACCTTCAATACCGATGAGTTGAGTAAATTCCTCTCTTTTTGAGGTCCCAAGATAAGTTGGGGCTCCTGGACCTGTCAAAAAATGACATTCTTTATTTATCACAGGTAAGGAACCCTGTACAGAAATCCTGCACAGGAACTAGGTAGAGAAGGTATGAGGCCAGTTTTTCCAAGGAGCTTTAATTGGCTTTATACAGTTTGATTCCTTAAAAGAAAGCACACCATTCCTATCAAAGCTTTGGCAAAAGAAACTGTTTCTCCAATTGTGTCCTGTGCAAAATAAAACAGATTTTTATTGTGCTTATGCAAATAACTGTGCCATAAATTAAGAATACTCACAGTTTCCAAATTCTGCAGAAATTAGGTGGAGAGAAACAAATATGCTCTAAATTTTGTTCACAAAATTTACAATTGTTACAAGCTGTAAATAACTCAAAAGAAAAGTTTGCTCAACTCAGAAAAAACAAAACAAAGTATCAGCATTGTTTTAAGAAAAAAGTCAAAAAGATTACTTCAGTCTTCTATAAGTTCAGTCCATGCAGTTAACTCCTGTTCTGCTTGTTAGTCATGAACATTTCAGGTCTTCAGGAGAGTCCTGAAAGTTTTTTTCTCTATTCTAATGTCATAATCTCCAAAGTTACCAAAAATTTGCATTTAAGAGCATCTGTTAAAGCCCTGTAGCTTATTGTAAACCACCTCTTGAAGAGGACCAACACAAGACAATTGTCAGTGAATGGCAAAAAATTGTAAGACAGGCACAATTAAAACCACCATTAATAAGGAAATTTGGTTACTTTTGAGGCATACAAAATTTTACCTAACACTTAAAACTATTGTTAACATACACTAAGCCATATTAGAATTATAGAAGTTTTTAATAATTTTGGAACACATATTAATAACATATTTATACATGTGCAGCCCCAAGAAAGCCAATTTCATATTTGGCAATGTTTCCTGTATTACTTTTACACCAAATGAGCTAAGTTTCACCTTTACGTTAGTGTACTATTGATGTTAAACCTAATTCTTAATAGATAAATTGTTTTTAACATCAATAAATTGGGTTTAACATCAACATAGATAAATCTATTCAGTTTTAATCAGTATGACCATAAAGAAATATTCAAATAAATATTTTACAATCCTTTACAAATTTTTGTTAAAGAGCAAATTAATGCTCTAAGAAAAACCTGTTGTGCTTTTATTCCAATGTTCAATCTACAAAAAAACAAAAAGCTGATTATCTCTTTAACATTAGCCAATATGTTCACACACACAATTTCTTTTATGAGATTAATTTTTCACAAACCTTCCAAAACTCGTCCAAACCTTCAGGTTTATTCTATCTAACTTAAGACAACTTGTTAACCTTTTAATTTCTGCAAGAAATCTACATTCTCATGACGTTTTATAATCTCTTACCACAAACACATTTCACTTTCCTTTCACACCTTGCATGTAAAACTGTTTCTTCAGTAGTCTCAAATACATGTTACATTGTTAACTTTTAGTGACTTTTATGTTTGGTGAAAACCTTGGTAGATAAGCAATTTTAATTATGTGCTAGGTATGGAAATGAAGACACCAGATAAGGTCTGACTTTTTACATCACAGCTAGGGGACATGGCTAACACCATATGTCCCCAAGCCTTATCTAGACTCTAATGCTCCAACATAATTTGAAAAAAAATTTTAAGTCAAAGAAGCAGTCTATGACCTTAAAGCATTTAGCAAACTTAATGTCTGACCTTCCTAATTTAGACCAAATGTCTTTATTTTCAACAATCTTTAAAACTGTTTTTATTTCCCAAAGATTACTAAAGTCATGTGAACAAAAATGCATTATAATTTTTATTTTTCTTTTAAAATGTTTGATTTAAGCTATTATTATTATTTATACCAATTAATTAAAGCTCTTTCATATATAAACATCACACACATAATACATACAAACACAAAGAAGATAAAGGACCATTCCCTAAGCCTGGAATGTATGGCCTAACCCCAGGCCAGCATTGTGAAAAGAGAAATCATGGCCATATGGTTACAAGGTCAAGTTCCCAGGGACATGACTGATAAGTTTGCTGGGTCATCTTGAACAGCAGACTTATTATAGAAGTCCTAGGCCTGCATTCTATCCTAAGGTACATTTCATTATGACAGAACAATACGGAAAGACACACAAAGTGCACCAGATTCGCCACAGCTTAAGATTAGCCTCATGAATTCTTTTTCCCATTAGTCAAAACTTGACAGAGGAGATAAACAGTGATTTTTACCATTCATTCAGAGAGAGAGAGAGAGAGAGGGCAGAAATTTGGTAAGAAATTCTTCACCTTTTGCCAGCATGACAGGCTTCTGGGTTCCCTTTCCCTGAGTAGCCCTAGTGACCTGGCTCACTGCACCAGAGCCTTGCGGGCAAAGTCACAACACAAACGAAAATGATCTGTTTCCATTCTATCCAGAGCAAACTACGTGTGACAAAACATAGACATTAACCACTCTGTTTAGCACCCAATATTAAACAAGCAAGGCTCAAACTTGCCCCTGGTTGAGCCCGATCATCATTAATCCAGCCTCCACCCACAAGTTTCAATGTGCAGTCTCTGGGAAAGATGGTCACCCTTAGTAACAGAAAAGACAGAAAAAAGAAAGAAAGAGAAAAGCATCATGTGTGGCAGGATCAGGAAGTCAAAGAGCTCAGGGAGGCCAGAGAAAGACCCACTCATTGCAGCAAAATTGAAAAGTTCAGGCGGCCACTTGTCAGTAGCAAAGGGATCGTTTACAGAAGTTCCATTAGCTCTTAGTTTACATTTTTAGGGAGAAAGAGCTCCCTATGTCCCACTATCCTGTACATACCTAATTCTGTCACCCATAGCCGTCAGCAAAGGCTGCAAGGCAGAATAATCCAAAGAGAATAGCAGTAGCATCTCATAGTGCCAAATCCATTCTTAGCTGAAAGGGACGTTTCTGAGAGGGGCCTCTAAGCCCTAAATCTAAGGAAACACTCTAACTTTTCTAAGTTGGGCCTCAAACCCAAGTTCAGTGAAACATCCTTGCTTTTTATTAAGAGAGGGCCTTAACCTTCTCTGTCTTAGGGGAGACTCTAACTCCCCTAAGTTGGACCTCTAACCCAATCCTATGTTTTACTCAGATATCTCAACAACTACCCAAAGTGGGTTGGGTTTTTGTTTTTTTGTTTTTTTTTTTTCTTTCAGTATCGTTCTTTGTGGTTTCCAGAAAGATGCTACAGGAAAGGAGTCCTGATCCAGACACCTAGAGAGAGGTCTTGGAACTCATGCAAGAAAGAATTCAGGGCAAGTTTATAGTAAAAAGCAAAAGCAAATTTATTAAGAAAGTGAAGCGGTAAAAGAACAGCTACTCCATAGACAGAGTAGGGAGTTCCCAAAAGTAAGAGCAGGAACATGTCCGCCCTAGGCACAATGCTTGTTTATATACAGTATAAAAAAGGTTTTATGGTAAAGGATTAATTTTCTTATTGACTGTATTTTGCAAGACTCGATATTATTGTCTTTATAGCAAAATTAGAAATGCTTCTGTTCTGAAGATATCAGGATATCAGGACACTCCTAAGTCTGGGTATGTTTAGTAAACATTATCGGTCTGTTCCCTTAACCGTAATCATCTAGAGGCTAGTGAAGCAGTCTAGGGTCACTGGAGCAGTCTTCTTGTCTGAGGTATTACCTGGAGTTCTTTGTCTCATGACTAAGAAAATTAAGAAGCATAGACACCAAAGATGACGTTGGAGCAAAAGTTTAATAAGCTAAAGAGGAAAGCTCTCCACAGTGGAGAGCAGGCCTGAAAGAGTTACCGTTTCACAGTTGAATGCAAAGGCTTTTATAAACAAGCTAAAGGGGCAGAGGGTTTCATTTACATGAGGCACAAAAAACCAGTCAGGGCTGGATGTCTTATTTATAAAAGGCATGAATTCTTGTTAGCTCCATTCCATCCCTCTAGTGCGCATGTGGGTCCTTAGCCAGAGTTACTCCATGTTGTTTTACTTCCCTTACTGCACATGTGTCAGGAGATGGAATTTTCCACTACAGATGTGTCTGGTTCTGTGTAATTTTTCTTATCTATACAGCTGCAGGTTTGTCTTAAGCCCCTCCTTAAAAGTTCCCTTATCTGAGTATGCCCAAAAATGAAAGGAATGAGCTCACTGAAGCCCACTGTATGTAGACGGAATTCACTGGTTGCACAAGAGACAAAGGCATTGCACCTTGTTTCCTTATCTGCTCCTGCAGCTTGATTGCTTCCAGGCTGCTCTTTTGTTAGAAGGACTTCTATCAGGGGCCTTGTCCTAATTATCTGCCTAACTGGTTCCTTTCTCTTTCTTCTCTTGCTAGGAAAACCTATCTTTCTGAGAATGTGCCCAGCAAGTCCCAGACTCATTTTTCCTGGTTTTCACTCAAGATGAAGTCGCTCTGGTTCGAGTGCTTCTGACAATAGGACTACATTTTTATTCATTAGCCATAAAATAATCTGGGGGGCAATTTAAAAAATAAATGAGATAAATCAACTTTGTTCAGTTTACTATATGTGGCCTAAAGTTCCAGAGGTAAACGTCAATTTTCGTATTTCACATACTGAGTTTTTATGTCACATTTATAAGAAGTTAACATTTGGTCATCCTTGAAAATAATAACCCTAGAGTTTGTCTAACTGTCAAAACACAGGAAAAATCCAAACTCTCAGTAGAAATGGATTTGATTTTGTTTTCCCTTTGATACTAAATGTCTGCTATTTTCATCATTTCTAGCAAGGGTGGTACATTATAAAAAAGGAAGCCAGATGTGGTGGCTCATGCCTGTAATCCCAGTGCTGTGGGAGGCTGAAGCAGGAGGATTGCTTGAGGTCAGGAGTTCAAGACAAGCCTGGGCAACATAGCAATACTGCATCTTCACTAAAAATAAAATAATTACCCAAGTGTAGTGGCACATTCCTGTAGTCCCAGCTACTCAGGAGGCTGAGGCAGGAGGATCACTTGATCCCAGGAATTCAAGGCTCCAGTGAGCTATGATTGCTCCACTGAACTCCAGCCTGGGTGATCAAGTGAGATCCTGTCTCAAAAAATAAAAATAAAAATAATTAAAAATTTAAAAAATTATATCCTTGTAAATTACTCCAAAGTTGAATGGTGATCATTGTTATTTAAAAAGGAAAGTATAAAAGTGAATAGGCAAAATCAGATCAGAAGCAGAGTCAGAACGTAAATCCCTGTGGACAATTAAAACAGTCATTTTCAATTATAGTTCATTACACCTGCAATGAAGCCCTTGGTTTCTCTTATACTGTCCAGCCTTGGTTTTTCCTTGCCTCTCTAGTTGCTCTTTGTTGTAACTGCCCAAGGGGTTCTTCCTGCTCACCGTATAAAGAAATACCATGGCACTGTAGCAGAGAAAGAGTTTCATGGACAGGAGGGCCGCCATGCCATGTGGGAGATGGAGTTTGTACTCAAGTCATCTCCTTCACAGCTCTTAGGTTAGGGGCTTTTCAAAGGCAGTCTGGGGGAAGGGATGGGGTGGCCAGTTAACAGGTGCTTGCTGCTGATTGTTTGGTGTGGAAATGAAATCATAGGGTGTTGAAACTGTCCTCTTCTTGGCTGAATCGCTTCTGGGTGGGACCACAGGAGTGGGGTTGTCGGTTCAGGTGTAGCCATCAGATCCAGGTGGAGCCACGTGTGTCAGACATGTAAAGAAACCTAAAAAGATACCTTAAGAGGCCAATTTACAATATTGGTGTTATTTTGCAGGAGGGATTGGGAAAGCTGTGTGTCTTACAACCTCCCGAGTAATGTGGCACCTTAGGAGGACTCACTTTGTTCTCCTCCCCTCAGCCTGGAGGCCTCCCACTAGTTTTACAGAAGCAGCTGAGTTTTGGGAAAAGCTATTATCATTTGTACTGTAGTCTAAATTTCTTTTAAAGTTAGCTTGGTCTACTAGCCCAGGAATAATTTAGAGAAAGGCAAGATGAGGGTTGGTTTAGCTTAGCTTACTATTAGAATTTTCCTGCTGATATAACTTTTGCAAAGTGATTTCATTGTGAGGGTGCTCAGCTGGCTTCAATGTTTATATTTGGAAATCCTCAGAGTTTAGCTTTAGTCTAGACTACCTGTATCTGTTGCCCCGTCACCACACGGCATTTGCTAATTTATCTCCCTACTTCTATCATCCCCCACTGTTTCTCAATTCTTTTTAAATTCAAATCAGATTAGGTTCTTGCTTTAGTCAAAAACCTTAAATGACTTACATTCCTCTTAGGAAAAAAAAATCAATGTTATTTAGGTCAAAAGAGCTCTTCATTACCTGGCCCATGCTCCTCTAGCCAGTATCTTTTGCTTTAAGGACAAAAGGTCATTTACTTGCCTTATTTTGATTCCACAAACACACATCTTCCTGCTTCAGGGTCTTTACAAATACCGCGCTCTGCCAGAGAAGCTCCCACTTTGTCTGTTTATGCATTTTCTATTTATCTTTCAGATCTCAGATGATGTAGCGCTTCCTCAGGGAAGACTTATGCAACCCCTGAAGTATTAAAGACATCCCCCAACTTATTTTTCTTTCATAAGACTTCACACACTTGGTAATAATGCACTGATTTGCATAAGTATTTTGGTTAAGTCTTTAGCTCTTCTTTGAGTTATCATAGTATCTCCTAGCTCCAGTTGAAGGCTTGGTACAAAGTTCCTGTTTGATGACTATTGGCTGAATGAATGGATGAAATGACAAGTTTTATATTGCTAAGCCTCAGAACACTTCTTTGGAAAAAGGTATTCCAATTATATCATTCTACCAAGAGATATCTGAAGCTGGAAGAAATAAAAAAGCATGCCTATGCTCACCAAGAGCAACTTAAACCTGAAATCAAAGCTCATGTTATAACCACTACTGTACAGCGGCTGAAGTCAAAGGGTCTGGGCTAAACAGAACTGGCTTTAAACTTGGTTAGGACATGCACTTATTCTGCAATAAGGCAAATCAATTTCTTTACAAATTGGTTTCCTCATCGATAATCTAGAGTTCATAATAATAGCAATACATAACATAATTGTGATAATCAAGTGACATAATAAAGATAAGGCACCGTGAAGGATGGCTGCAATCTCAGTCATAGCAGTCAATATTACTTTCCCCAAACATTTCTGACTCAGTTTTGAATAGAATGTCACCATTCATGCATTTTAGATTCTTTTGCCTTTGCCTGTATTAATTGCTGTAGATCTCATCTCTTTGCCTTCATTGTGCAATTCTTACCCAGGAGAGAGTAAACTCAAATATGATCCTATCATTTTAGATACACGTGCTCAAAAAACATGGGCAGTTGTCTGATAGAGGTAGGATTCTCTTATTGTGTAGTATTGTAAACCAGATGATTGGACTGACTTTATTTTATGCAACTGTATAACATTGGCACAGAGCATTTTTAAAGAAAAAAAAATCGATTTACAATTAGAAAACCTACCCAGACTAAGTCCATTAGTCCTTCTAAAAAATTTAAAATGCTTATATATTTCTTATATTATTAAGATCACACTGTGCTTTTAACAGTTCATGTGATTTTATAAACATCTTCGTAATTATCATCAAATTATCTTCATAGATACAAGCTTATTATGCCTACAAAACATTCATCTAAATAGATATTCAAAAGTATTTCTCTGTTGGACATTTAGGATATTTATAATGGTTTGCAATTATAAATATACTGCAATTAATGTTTGTAAATAACTTTTTTCTCTGTGGAATTATTTTCTTTAGATAAATTCCCCAGAGAGGGTAATTAGTTGTATTCTTATTACTACATGTCTGTTACACATTAATGGCCATATCTCAAGGAGCTAGAGCATAGTTTGTACAAAATTCTACTGACTTAATGCACAGATAAGTCTAAAAATTTAAAACTGCACATTCACACAATGCTCAGAAAGTATCAGTAATTAGTGAGATGTGTCTTTGGGTAGTATTTATAGAACATGAGGGCAACCTTCAATAATCCTTTTGTAAAGCTATTCACAAAAACCATATGCACTCCTTTTGAAATTACCAAATTTAGTGTCATCAAACTCAGTCAGCCAGATTGATACTATATAGTCAATAACTAGTAAAGATTATCAATTCAGTATCAAATTCAGCGTGAGTTTTAAAGTATTCATTTGTTAAGTCAATTGTGCCTTCCTAGAATAAGAATAAGAGCTTTAGACTCTAATTCTAAGCTGTGCAGTAAATTATGTATCCCTTTCTAAGTGCTCAGACATTAACTAGAGTCAATTCTCTTCCAAGTCTCATAGAAGTGTCAGATCTGTTTGAACTAGAGCAACTCCATCTTGAATAGGGCCTGGGTAAAATGAGGCTGAGACATGCTGGGCTGCATTCCCAGGAGGTTAAAACATTCTAAGTTACAGGATGAGATAAGAGGTGGGCACAAGATACAGGTCATAAAGACCTTGCTGATAAAACAGGTTGCAGAAGAAGAAGCCGGCTAAAACCCACCAAAACGAATATGGTAATGAGAGTGACCTCTGGTCATCCTCACTGCCACACTCCCACCAGCACCATGACAGTTTACAAATGCCATGGCAATGTTAGAAAGTTACCCTATATGATCTAAAAAGGGAGGCATGAATAATCCACCCCTTGTTTAGCCTGTAATCAAGAAATAACCATAAAAATGGGCAACCAGCAGCGCGTGGGCTGCTCGGCAGATGGGGTAGCCACTCTTTTATTTCTTTACTTTTCTAATAAACTTGCTTTCACTTTATTCTATGAACCTGCTTTGAATTCTTTCTGGGAAAGATCCAAGAACCTTCTGAGGCCTGGATGGGGACCACTTTCTGGTAACAAAAGTCCCAGACTAAATCTTGGGATTGTCAAGTTGCATGTGACAGTTAGTTATACCTGATAATCTTTGAGTTAGTAAAATGAAAGTTTGCCTATTTCATTTGAAAATGCCAGCATGTCATGTTCTAAACTTTAGCAGGGCTTTGGTCTGGTTTAACTAAAGATCTTCTTTACCAGCATTGCCTAAATAGTTGCAGATTTATTGTTAACGTGCATCAGATAAATGTAAGGAAGTACATAGAATAAAGCCCAGGATTTCTGGCCAAAGTGTTACATAAAAAGCAAAGTTTTCTTATTAATGCAAGATTTCAGTAAAATACACATTTTGCTCTTTGAAAGTAAATTTAAAAGTGAAATAGAAGATTATTTTCTGATGCAAGTCAGGGTTCAGTTAGGAATTTTAAATTACTTTTCCATGGTATATAATAAAACTAGGAAATGAAACACAACTGGTTTAAATAAAATGTTTGCCTTTTCTTGCATTCTTTAATACATTACTTAATTTATGAGAGAATTTTCATAAATGTATAAAACATGTTCTTCAAAATGCAAAATTACTAGAGTGCCTTTTTCTCTTCCCATAATTTATTATTCACCCATAGTAACTTTATTCAAACAGAGCATGCTCTGTTTCCTTATCTCCTTACCAGCTCTATTGCTAACAGCAATTTCACACTTACAGATTTCTGATATTTCATTTAATCTTTGTAAAAGCAAACTTGGCTAGACCATGAGTTATTATAAATTCCAAAAAAATATGTTTCCATTTTCCTTTTGTTCTTTTTTATTTTTTGAGATGGAGTCTCACTCTGTCACCCAGGCTGGAGCACGGTGTCACGATCTTGGCTCACTGCAACCTTCACCTCCCAGGTTTAAAGGATTCTCCTGGTTCAGCCTCTCAAGTAACTGGGTCTACAGGGTCATGCAACCATGCCTGGCTAATGTTTGTGTTTTTAGTAGAGACAGGGTTTTGCCATGTTGGTCAGGCTGGTCTTGAACTCCTGACCCTAGGTGATCCATCTGTCTCAGCCTCCCAAAATGCTGGGATTACAGGCATGAGCCACCACTGCGCCCATCACTATTCTTTAATTTCCACCTCCAGCTCCCAAAATGCCTGGATTATAGGCGTGAGCCACCACTGTGCCCATCACCATTCTTCAATTTCCACCTCCCCTTAGCAGTAGTCACCTGCAATCCTAAGACATCTTTTATGACAACCTCTTCCAAATATCTATACCTATAGTTTTCCAATCTACAGGTGGGATTTCTCTAGGAATGAATAAAGGTACCAGGTATGTACCTATTCATTCAGAGATAAACTGTGGCGAGAAGCTTTGCTCCTAATTATCTTTGAGAATATATGGGTTTGATTTCTCACAAATTGAACAGGAGTATTGTATTTCATATTTCATACTCATTGGTGAGTTTGACAATATGTTTAAACAGCTTGATTTTTTATGTACCAATTTTATAATTAAGGCATAGAACTTTTGTCAGCTCTGAATAAATTTACCCCATAATAGAAACTCAAGAAATTAATTTTGGCAACAAATAAAAATACATAAGTAGCTGACTGGACATTAAAATCAGTAACATAATGCTTGATGATAAAATGGAAAGCAGAGGGACAGATGGCAGGCTTTAATTTGAGGACATACTGAAACTGGTCATTCTAATTTTTGGACTAATGTATGTTTCTGTTGCTACTATGTGCTAAGATATTTGTTGAAGAAGCAGAATAAAAGTGGCCAGTATAAAAGGATAAAAATCACGGTCCTCTGATTTTCAACTATGTGCTTCATTAAATTTGCATTGCGTATTTTATGTTAGAAAGGAAACAAAAAAGGACTGTGACATTGCTTGAGATTTTCAAAGGAAAACTGGCAAAGAAGAATGACTAAGGAAGAACAATGAGGATAGTTACAAAACAGAAATCAGATAATAAGAAATGTCTTAAGATAGTGCACTTATTTCTTAGAAAATAGAGGGTAGAGAGAGGACTTCTGCAGGGAAATGACCTGCGGGCGACTTGTGACTCGATTTGAGTGTTTCAGAAATGCAAAGGCATATGGTGCCTTGTTAAGTAACAAGTTTCCCGATCCAGATACTTGTAAGCCAAAGATTAATGTTAATTAGAAAAATTGATGTTTTATAGGTGTTTGATTTTTTAGGTAAAAACTTAACTGCTTGACATCTGGGCTCTTCTCCAAATATAAGATCATACTTTTTCTAAACAATTTCTCTTTGAGGAGGTGTTTTCCAAAACTGCTATTTTGGCTAGGTTATTTCTTCTTCATAGGAAGCATATCAGAGCTGTTACAAGCTAAGAAATAATGTGGTTTTATTTTTAGCTTTTGTTTATACTTCAGGCTATGTAATATTACATGCAAAATGAATTGAAATGAGAAGAATTTTCTGATGTATCTATTCACAAATAATTTCATTATAGAGAAAGAAACAACACATTTCGACATTTTTTCTTCCTAGATATAATTGTAAATAGTGATTCAAGGTAAAATATGCATATATTAATAATAACATCAGAAAAAATATGGGAAAAACCTATTAACATAATTTTGTTTTGAAATGAAATCATATTATAAAATATATAGGTAAATAAAGTTTTAATGTGTTGTTCTATAATATCTAAGAGGTTGCCTTATGATAATATGTAATGTCAAAATAAGGCAGCCTTAAATACTCTTCATTTTAAATATTTTAAGAACAGTTTTGCTTCAGTTCGAACTTCATATTTTTAGTGTTAGAAAAGGTCTTGCATATTAACTGGCAATTCTTTCCTTAAAAGTAAAATAAACTGCAAAAAAGTTGGTAATTTTGTAAAATTGTTCATTGAAATTAGTAGAAAATAAAGGATTAATATATGACTTTCTCTCACTAATACTGTAACTGGGTATATTAGCCTTGAAATGCATTTTAGAGCTTTTTTTCCCCTTCTTAATCTGAGAATGTAGCCTTGAAAAGTATGTGCAACCCTTTATTTCCTCCTTTTCCTACCATAAAACCCCCTTAAACCACGCACATTTATCTAACTGTGTGCTCATTGAAGTTACACCACGCACATTAACTATGTGCACACTTAACTATACGATTAGCTTCCAGGGGCTAATGATGAGACAGACCAGGCGGGGAGACCCAGCTGCACAATTCCAGAGTTTGCCTCAAAGTAATTAGTCAACAACCTGGGCATGGTTGAGATGATGCCAGCCTGCTCTCCAGGTAAAGCACGACTCAAGATAGCCACCAGAACAGGACACACAGACTTTGTATTCAGAACTGTTTCCACATTCAGAACTTCCCATTCCAAGTTCCCTTTGTTCCAGCCTAAAGTTTGAAATGATTTCTTTAAGGTACTAGCCTTGACCATTTCCTCACTGCTAGCTCTGGAATAAAGTCAATTACTAAATCTCATCCCTGTTATTGGCTTTGCAAGCAGCAAGCGGTTGAGCCCACAGTTAGTTACGATACTAGTAATACTAGTAATAATAATAATAGCATCGATAGCTAACAATTGATATGTTACTGATTTATCAAAATGGGGGAATTGCAATTGAGAAAGAGTAATTCACGTAGAACAGGCTGTGTGGGAAACTGGAGTTTTATTACTACTCAGATCAGTCTCTCTGAGCATTTGGGGTTCAGAGTTTTTAAGGATAATTTGGCGGGGAGAGGGAAGGCCAGTGAGTTGGGAGTTCTGACTGGTCAGGTCAGAGATGAAATCACAAGAAGTCGAAGTTGTCCTCTTGTGCTAAGTCAGTTTTTTGTTGGGGGCTGCAAGGTCAGATGATCAGTTTATCAGCTGGGTGGAGCCAGCTGATCCATCAAGTGCAGGGTCTGCAAAATATCTCCAGATCGCATCTTACATTAAAAAATGGTGACGATATCTCAAGGAACAACTCGGGGCGGTATAAGAATCTTGGACCTCCAACTGCTTGACTCTTAGGAATGAACAAGGACAGCTTGAAGGTTAGAAGCAAGATGGAGTAAGTTAGGTCAGATCTCTTGCACTGTAATAATTGCCTCAGTTACAATATTTGCAAAGGTGGTTTCAATGGCAACATTTTTGTAAGCATTTTACATGATTAACACATATATTATTTCCAAAAAGCTCAAGATAAATATTGCCCCATTTATAGGTGAAAAAATGGAGGCAGAGAGAGATAAAATGAAACACTGAAGTTCCTTTTGGTAGGGAGGCAGGGGCCTTAAGACTGGAATATCGGGCAGTTGAGTCACAGAATCTGAATTTTGGACTATTATACTATACTACCTCTCCAAATTGAGGTATTTTGGGTCATCCCCCTGAAAATTTTATTCAGGCCAGGTGCAGTGGCTCATGCATGTAATCCTAGCACTTTGGGAGGCCAAAGTGGGTGGATCATCTGAGGTCAGGAGTTCGAGACCAGCCTGACCAATATGGAGAAACCCCATCTCTACTAAAAATACAAAATTAGCTGGGTGTGGTGCCACATGCCTATGCTCCCAGCTACTCAGGAGGCTGAGGCTGAAGAATTGCTTGAATCCGGGAGGCGGAGGTTGCAATAAACTAAGATTACGCCATTGCATTCCAGCCTGGGCACCAAGAGCGAAACTCCATCTCAAAAAATAAAATAAAATAAAATAAAAAATTTTTTCATAAAATGTTTAAGGACAGTGACAAGGAAATGGTAGTTGGCTGAGGAATTTATTGCTTGCGGTTTGAATATCCTGGATGACAACTAAAAGATATCTCAAGGTCTTTTCTGGGCAGTAACTCTGTGGAGATGCCTCTGCTGGAAACCTGGGGTTTGGAGACTATGTGGTAGAGATAACAGAGTAGACCTCTGAAGCTTATCTGAGGAGCTGTCTTCTAAACAGAAGCTCCTGTAAAGTTATTCAAATGGAAACACTGAGTTGCCTGTTTTGAGAGCTGAGAGAAAGCAAGTGGAAGGACTGGAAGACTCAAGAAAGCAAACAATGGAGGAATTAGTCAGCACGTCTAGCATCACTGCATGGGCATAGGTCATGGTTGCCATTGCCAATAAGAAAAAACTGCTCAGTGATCTTGAAACTGGCTTTGCAAAATTATGACTGAGACAGTGAAAGAGATCTAACCTAACTGACTCCATCTTTTTTCTAACCTTTAAGCTGTCCTTGTTCCTTCCTGGCTAGAGGCTGAACTAACTTTGGGAGGAAATTACAGTTTAAAACAAAGCTGATAACAGCCCTTTCCCTAAACAAACATCCTTCTTCCCTGAGGAGTAGATTGCCTTTGTAGGACTAACAAATTAGCCATAATATTATAAATTATGGTTCAGGAGTCCTGCATCTGGATACTACATGATTCTGACCCTCTCTAAACTGCTCCTAAGATCCGAGCTTGAGATATTTTGTAGACCCTGCAACTGATGGATCAGCTGGAACCACCCAGAAGGATAAACTAGATCATCTGATTTTGCAGCCCCCACCCAAGATCTGACTCAGTACAAGAGGACAGCTTCAACTTCCCATGATTTTATCTCCTATCTAACCAATCAGCACTATTGGCTCACTGGCTTCTCCCCACCTACCAAGTTGTCCTTAAAAACTCTGATCCCGGAATACTCAGGGAGGCTGATTTGAGTAATAATAAAACTCTGGTTTCTTGCACAGCCTGCTCTGCATGATTTATTCTTTCTCTATTGCAATTCCCCTGTCTTGATAAATCAGCTTTGTCTAGGCAGTGGGCAAGGTGAACCTATTGGGCGGTCACAGTCTCACTTAGTCTAGGGTTTTTAGGCTGTACTCTGATGTCTCTTTCAGGTCTGGAAGTCCTGAGGCATAGCACGATATGTGGACAGACAAGCAAATTGAGAAAAGCAGAGAGTAATGGAAGGTTATGTAGAGGGCAAGGAAGACTTTGCAAAGTCACCAAGAGCAGGAGCAGGAGCTGTAGCCTTTAGACAATGTTGGAATTCCTCTTTACAGTAGATACAATAATGAAACAGAAAGAGGGGAGACCTTTTTGGTTAGTTATCCTGAAAAAACAGAATCCCAGAAAATGACACATGGCCCATCATAGAGAAAGATAACAAAAATGAAAGACATAGACATAGTAGTGTTCGGGATTCTTTCTGGTGAAAGAACTTTAGGCAAAGCCTAACTCTTTCAAGATAATCAGAAAATCTTTGACTGTAAGCACTCTTAAGACCTGTAAGCAGTCCCTCTAACACCTCTCTGCTTCAAGATGTCCCACCTTTCCAAGTCAAACCAATGAATACCTCACATGTTTCATGCCTCTACCTACAACTTCTGTCTCCCTAAAATATATAAAGCCAAGCTGCAGCCTGAACACCTTGGGCACATGATCTCAGTACCCCAGGCCATAAGTACTCATATTTAGCTCAAAATAAACCTCTTTAAGTATTTTACGGAGTTGGCTTTTTGCTTAAACACTTTTGCTTTTGTGTTTAATTTTATTTTATTTTGGCTTTTCTTTTTTTAGCTATTTGGATTTTGTATATATGTGCCTAAACTGTTATATTTAATTTATACACTGCTTACTCTTTTTTTTTTTTTTTTGAGACAGAGTCTTGCTCTGTCGCCAGGCACCAGGCTAGAGTGTAGTGGCGTGACCCCAGTTCACCACAACCTCTCCCTCCTGGGTTCAAGCAATTCGCCTGCCTCAGCCTCCTCAGTAGTTGGGACTACAGGCGTGTGCCACCATGCCCAGCCAATTTTAGTATTTTAGTAGAGATGAGGTTTCACCATGTTGGCCAGGATGGTCTAGATCTCTTGACCTCATGATCCACTTGCCTTGGCCTCCCAAAGTGCTGGGATTATAGGCGTGAGCCACTGCATCTGGCCAGATATATTTTTAATAACCTCAAGTAAACAAACTGAATCTGGAATGGCCACTGAAGACTGTAGGTAAGCATTTAGCACAGGACTAAAGAGAGACTTACACACAATGAGAAACAGATATGTAAATTCAAACTATGCTTCAGTAGGGAGTACTTGTAAGTTTGGCTTTTAACACCATTGCCAGAATGATTAATTCTATGAAGACTGCAAGATACTAAGGTATTTCTAAACTATACCATTTCCTTCTTCCTCTTTTTCTATTATATTTCTAGAAACTAGGCTTTATGAAGAGATTGCAAGAGTTTTTGTTTTATTTATTTGTTTTTTTTTTCTATTTTAACTGAAGACATATTTATAGTATTTGCTCAGAGGGTATTCATTTGAATTATCACTGAAAATGTTGCCATTGGAGACAGAAAAACATTGGAGAATGATTCAGTACAGCATGCCCTTTTGTCTAACAAGAATTTGCTTCTACTTGACTCTTAGGTTTGTTGCTCAGAGATCAGCAACATGATCAATTATTCATGTTTTCTAATTAAGCCCTGCTGATTATGCCTAAAAGGAAACTTTATTTTGGAGAGAATGTGTTCTTAATGTTTTTCGATACAACAATAATTTGTCAGACGGTGACATAAGTCTCTTTAGGATCCTTAGAAACCTGTTTGTTTGCTTTAGAACTCACATATAGCTAATAGCCATCATGTTGAAGATCCTTAACTTGTTTATTTCATGTCTGGTTTAAAGATGATGACATCTGATATTTTGCTAATGTCTGTATTGGAAATATTGAAAAATTCCAAAGACTATTCTGTTGCTATGCAGTTATCTAGTAGTTGTAGCATGAAACACTAAAATGAACTTAATTTCAAATTTGAATGAAGTGATTTTGAATATCATATGTGTGCGTGCGTGTGTGTGTGTGTATACTAGCCTTTTCTTGTTGGTTTCTGTGTGAACAAAAAGTGCTTCATACGTAAAAACTGGCCAGCTTTCATTATTTTTGACAATATTCACCCTCTAATCAAGAGAATGTTTGATTTTAAACACGAATATTTCCCCATTATATCTTTCCATTAAACTCCCCTAAGGTAAATCTTCCAAAAGCTTAATCAATGTATGATTCTTCAAAACACTGAAATTTAGATTATTTTAGCTACATACTCTCAAATCAAAATGATTGTATGCATTTTAATAATTCCATTCTTGTCTTTCCTTAACTTTTATGATCTTAGTACATTTCCTTTTTCACATATTTAATAGGTAAAAAATATAAAGTGAATATATTAAGCTATACAGATATCTTTAAAGTATTTTCATTTTTTTTGCAAATGATCTATTGATAAGATAGAAAGGAATATTCTAGCTAGTCTGAACAACAAAACAGTGACAATAGGATAAAGTTCTGATTCATTTATTTTGGCTAAAATTATTAATCAGATTACATAGAGAAATAGTCACTCTATTATTTCTTGAGAAGACATCGCAAGTTTACCACTTTCAAAAAGTAAATTCTCTTTTATAGACTGCTTCTGATCTTGATGAATATTTTTTCTTATTTTCTCCTATAGAATTTACAGAGATTAAAGATGTGATTTGAATAAAATGATATCTCCTTATTAAAATAAAACTCATATATTTATTTGATATATAAATACGTATTAACATTATTCTAAACTCAAATTTATATTTTTATTAATAGGTATAATATTGGGCCTTGAATTAGAAGAGTAAAAATATATTTAGAAATTGCTTGAATTTCATCTAAGCTTGGAACTAAAATTTAAGACAGTTTAAATATTTTCAATATGCACTTTTTCTTGATAATTTAATACTTAATTAAAAAAAGTTATAATTTCACTTATTGTGATAGAAATACAGTATGAAAAGAACAAATTCAAGATTTTGACAGATCTTTAGATCTAACCTTAACCAGTTTAACATGTGTTTGTAAAGAATTATTATATTGTATACCACATATTAAGAAAGGATTTCAGATAATGTTTTGTATGCAATCAAATAACGAAATACTAGAATAAAATAAAGTATGGGAGCATATAGCATTCTAATGTTAGTTTTAAGAAAAAGACAAGATAAACCTTCTGATAGCATATTTATCTCATACTCCATATCAATGACCACTTAAGTTCTTTAAATTAGTCCTTGCCTTGGATAGCACATCATACCAACTAAGAGCTGACTCCCTAAATGCTGTGTTGACAAAAAAACTTATCAGGAGCAGAGTCCTTTTTTAAACTTTCTTTTTTTTTTGAAAATTTATTAAAAACATGAAAATTTATTACTACAGTGTTTTCACCATTAAAATTTATGATCTTGGTCTTTCCTCCTTGCCTTTGTATAGTGCCAAAAGAGAGACATTGGCTACTTTGACAACCTTAAAGTGGACTTCAGGAGCATCACCAACAGCAACCATAACTTCATCGTTTTCCTCAATAAAGTTCAAGCAACCATCATGTAGTGCAAAGGCTGTGATTTTCTTGCCATTTTTGATCCATTGGACCCTGACACACTTCCTAATGGCAGAACTTGGCTATTTGGTTTCAACTACAACATTTTGTAGCACGATTCCTTTTTCAGGAGAAGCGCTTCCAAAAGGCTGGTCTTCAGGGCTGTGCCTAAATGGGCTGTCTTGTACTGTTTATCATGCCACTTCTGGCCTCATCAGCGACTATGGAGCTTCTTAGCAGTGCAAAGTACATGACACCAGCCCATTCTGCTGACACCACGGGCCTGAGAGAAAGAGAGACTTAAACTATCTAGAAATTATTTATTCATTAAGGGCACATTGTGTTTTGCATGATTCTGAAGTGGATAAAATACTTTACCATAGAAATATTTTAATGTTGATAGAATTCTCAGCTACCCTTGAGTTTGGGCTTTATTTTACCATGCATTGCCAACCTGTTTACGAACAATATTAAGAGTGATTTACATAGGGCTACATGATAACAATTTTAAACCCATTTTAAGATGTCTACGGGTAATTAAATACCCAGAATTTAATTGGAACTTGGATTTTGTTTATAATATTTGTTTATATTATTGCAGGTGGAAAGATTTATAAAACAGTTTTCTGAATTCTCTCACCTTGTCACATAGATTTTGCTAAGGCTCTGCAATTTTTGTGGAATGCTCTACAATTGCATTTTCTGTTAAAAAGTACTTTAAATAGTTTTCACAATGTTATTGTAAGGAAAAAGTTAGGCCAGCATTTTTACCTTCCTTAATCTTCAAACTAGCATGAAAATAGACTGTTTCTACAAAAATATAATATAGAGAAAAAATAAAATAAATCTCTTCATTTATATTTTCCTTAAACCATGTAACTCTGGAAAATATCTATTATTATCTCCAATGTACAGATGAAGAACCTGAAAAAATAGGAATAGTCTAAGTCACACAGGTATAAGATCCAAAGCTTGGATCTTCCTAGTCCAAATTCACTGTGTCCTAGCCAACTCTCAAATCTATATGACACAACAATCCCTACACTGAAAGAACTTTCCCTGAAGGAAAAGTTCTAGGGTCTTAAAGATATCCAGGAAATATGTACTACGCATGAATACAACCTTGTTTTTCTCTATCTGTATGTTCTTTGAAATATGTAACTCACCAGTGAGTTTGGCTAGATTTGAAGCACTTCAGTGTTCATCAGTAAAGTCTCCTCCTTTTCAAAACTTGTTCTCCTACTGGTTTCTAAATACTCTTTCTTGGTTTTCTTTCCACTACTCTGTGTCATCAAATCTTTTATAGGCTGGGGGTGGTATCTCATGCCTGTAATCCCAGTAATTTGGGAGGCCAAGGCAGGTGGATCACTTGATGTCAGGAGTTCAAGACCAGCCTGGCCAACATGGTGAAACACCATCTCTACGAAAAATACAAAAATTAGCCAGGCATGGTGGTGTGTGCCTGTAGCCCCAGCTACTTGGGAGGCTGAGGCAGGAAAATCACTTGAATCTGGGAGGTGGAGTTGCAGTGTGCCAAGATTGTACCACTGCCTGGGTGACAGAGTGAGATTCTGTCTTAAAAAAAAAAAAAATCTCTTTCGTAGACTTTGCTTACTAGACTGCCTTTTCGTTATACAGTTATTTCTCAGAGTGCCATTCTTAAACCTCCTATTTAATTAGATATACTCTGCTTGGGTTATCTTGCTAACTACAATGAGAGATTTGAAATGCCTGTTGCTAACTCAGACTTTTTCCTTCCAGTCTCCAGACTAACATTCCAATTCATCTTGCATGTAAAAAATATCATGTCAAAAACTGAAAGTAATACATGTCCCTTGTATTTCCCTAGTCTGTTGTGTTTTCTACACAATAAACAGACAACCATGTGTTCAGTGCCAACTCATAAATCTTAGAAATATTTTCCCTTCTTCCTCCTCTATTTATTAATTACAGGTAATTAATTATTCTGTTAAGTAAATATCATAGAGTTATTTTTTATGTATTCTATAATATGCAGAGAACAATTGTTTTTTGCACCAAGGATACAGTGGTAACACTTCATGCTTTCCGAGAGATTTTGCTCTAGGTGATGAGAGAGATATTAAACAAATAATCAAAAGCCAAACCAAATAAAACAAAAGCCAAAACCATGAAAATCAAGCTACGTTAAGAGCTTGGAAAGAGGGGTATAAGGCAGAAAAGGTAGAGTTCCATGTGGGAAATTGCAAATATAAAGCCTGTCAGGCCAGTTAAAGCACAGTGAGAGCAGCTCGAAGGACAGAGTTGCTGGAAGGAAATTAGACTAGGGAAGCATTATGACAGATGAAACGTAGAATGAAGCAAAACACACATGTCCTCATATAAATTCTAATGGTTCTGTGAGAAACGGTGAACTATTTGAGTTTTTTTAATAATCTATATATTTTTAAAAATTCTCATAGTCAATGAAATCTTATAGTTAGTTAACAAACCCTATCTCCATAACCTTTTTTTTTCCCATTTATTTATTTTATTGCATTTTAGGTTTTGGGGTACATGTGGAGAACATGCAAGATTGTTGCATAGGTACACACGTGGCAGTGTGATTTGCTGCCTTCCTCCCCATCACTTAAATCTGGCATCTCTCCCCTTGCTATCTCTCCCCAGCTCCCCACCCCCCACCGTCCCTCCCCTACGTCCCCTCAACTGACCCCAGTGTGTAGTGCTCCCCTCCCTGTGTCCCTGTGTTCTCATTGTTCAACACCCGCCTATGAGTGAGAACATGCAGTGTTTGATCTTCTGCTCTTCTGTCAGTTTGCTGAGAATGATGGTTTCCAGGTTCATCCATGTCCCTACAAAGGACACAAACTCATCGTTTTTGATGGCTGCATAATATTCCATGGTGTATATATGCCACATTTTCCCTGTCCAGTCTATCATCGATGGGCATTTGGGTTGGTTCCAGGTTTTTGCTATTGTAAACAGTGCTGCAATGAACATTCGTGTCTCCTAAGCTAGAATGCAGTAACTCAAAGGCTCACTGTGTTCAAGTGATTCCCTTGCCTCAGCCTCACAAGTGGCTGGAACTACAGGTGCCTGCCCATATGCCTGGCTAATTTTTGTATTTTTAGTAGAGACGGGGTTTCGCCATGATGAACAGGCTGGTCTTGAACTCCTGACCTCAGGTGATCGGCCGGCCTTAGCCCCTCAAATTTCTGGGATTATAGGCGTGAGCCACTGTGCCAGGCCGATTTCTTTTTCTTTGCTTAAAATGTTCCTCCATTGTGTTGCACTTGGGCTAGCTCCTATTCAGGGGCACTAAGTTGCCAACTGCACTGAGGCTCCTTCCCTTATCTTCCAGTAGAAGTCTTAGCTTCCTTTTGGGTATACCTTTATATTAAAGTCATTTACTTTATTGTTTACTTTAAAAAGTCTGATACAAAAAAGTAAACTCCTTGAGGGCAGCAAGTATATTTTCTTTGCATCCTTCTGTATTAGCACAATGCCGAGGATGTATGTTATAAAACAGATGCCTGTTAAATGAATAAACAAATGCAAGGAACCAAATCACAACTAACAGCAGATGAAGTAGGGCCAAGTTTTATTTTTTGATAAGCTTGCAGTGTAGTGACAGTGGATGACAAATGGCTATAGCAAAAAGAAAATGAGGAAAATCTTCTGAGGAAAGTATGCAGGTTTGCACATGTCTGGATATATTGGGGAAAGATTCCAGGAGTGGGTATTATTTTAGATGGGCTTCTAATTACCATCATCAGTATTTCCACAGCACAAAGTTGGATATTCCAAGTTGCACTGGGAAGTTCAAGGCCATATATACCCAGGAAACAAAGTCCTTATCAGTTTATACGTGTACAGGTAAGGCTTTTACTAGGCTCCAAATTACGTGTGTTAGTATATATGCAAGCATGAGGCTTTGAGGGTTTTGAGCATGGGACTTTCATGAATGTTGACGTTTCAAAACGATCCAACAGAAAGTCTGATGCGAGGATTCGCTTTAGAAGAGTCTGGAGTTAAGACTAGCAGGGATTCTTATGACAATATTTTAGGTCAGAGAATGACAAATGTTTTCTGTGAGAGGCCAGATAATAAACATTTTGAGTTTTGTGGGCCATATGGTCTTTGCTACAACTACTCAACTGTATTGTTGAAGAGTAAAAGCATCATAAATGATATGCAAATGGACAAGCATGGCTGTCTACCAATAAAAAATTATTTATAAGACAGGTGGCAGGCCTGATTTTACTTGGCCATGATTTGTTAGGTGAAAGTTAATAAATGTCTAAACTGGACTGATAGCAGTGAAAATGGAAAAGAAGAGATATCTGTAAGAAAATCACAGAAGTGGACTATATAGCACTGATTTCCTATTATGTGAGTGGCAAGGAAAGAAAGAGGAGTTAAAAATGATACCAACGTTTGAGATTCAGTGACTGGGAGGCTCATGGTGCCATCAAGAGTAATAGGCATGTTAAGAAAGAGGCTGTTTTGGGAGTGAAGATGATTATGTATGTAATAGAGAATCCAGTTAACAGAAGAAAGCTGTGTAGTACTAGGAGTAGTTCATTAAGCTATGAATAATATTGAAAACACCAAAAGCCTGTACCACATGGCAATGAGTTTTCATAAATTTGTTCCAATTTTTCAATGTTTACATTGTAAATAATGAAGAGCTAGATGGTTTTTTGTTAGTATTTTAGCATGCTCAGTATGGTTTTATTAACATTCTATACAGAATGCATTGCTGTTTCACACCTCTATCTGTGACATAAAACAAACTGGTCTATTATAAAAAGCATTTATTTCAGAAATATACCTATTTCTTGCTATAAATAAGTCTACAGTATATTGTGCTTGACAAATGGGACTTTATTCTTTTTTCTTTACTCAAACTTCAAGAGGATTTAATTTTGATTTTAAGCAGTCAAACTAAAATAAGATTAACTATAAACTATTTTTCTCCATTTCTTTCTCTGGACAGGCAAACTTTACTATGCATTTAAATTAGAAACATGCTTGTCAGGTGGAAAGGAAAAAGGAATAGGTGAGTCAGCAATGGAAAGGGACAGGCTTCTTTACCAAGTCTGCCTCCTGAAAAAAAGACAATGATTTGGACATGAATTATTCCAAGCCACACTGAAAGTAGTCAGCAACATTGAAATAGTATTCAGTACACCTGAAACCTGTTTAGGGGAATTATTTTAACTTCCATTTCTTGAATACCTATAAAACGTCCTTGTTAAAACAAGAGCTAGAGTTTCTTTAAAATTCTACTTCATTAGGAAGGGCTTGCAAACATTGCTATTATTATACTCTACTGCATGGAAAGTTTTGACCATAGTTAAAAATTGTGCTCCTAGCTAAAACATCAATTACTAGGACTCAGCTGCTTATGACTTTTTATAAATTTTCTATCTCTCATTTTTTTCATTACCATTCAATCTCATTATGTGTAACCTTTCCCAAAGATCTATTTGGACTTCAGAAGCAATTCACAAATCCCATTTCAAGTAAATCATTGATGAAAATGTTTTCTTCCTATTGTGAGTCAAACTGAATGGCTTCTTCAGAAATACCTATTATATCTTAAGCACTCTAATGGAAATATTTTCTCTATGGAATTTTAGAAGAAGAAGTATAAAACAGTTATTTGCTGAGCATTTGAAAAATATGCTGCTGGCCGTGTGTAGCGATATTTAAAACACATTTAAATTATGCCTACCTCTTCTCTGCTTTATAACGTGGAATGAAATTAATCATTTATCCAAGTTAGAGTGATGGTAGATCATACCTTGTTCTATTAATCCATATACAGATCTGAGTATATTTGATATATCATAGAAACTATACCAAGGACATATTTGAAATTGAGGAAGACAATGGAAATTAAGGCCTGTGTGTGTTGAGGAAGAGGGAGGTCATGTAAATACCTTTAAGTGTCTTCCCTGTTGTACCAAGTTTAATAATAATTTTGGGGAAATTGAAAATACAGTTAGTAACTTTAAGCGAAAAATAAATCTGATCATATGATATGGTATTTAAGATTTTCTCCCAAACAATTAATTATACAAACCATTCAAAAGATTTTAAGAATAAACAATTCATACAAAATATTTTTATAGCAATGATCCTCAAATTGGGGTATGAGTACCGTTGGGGGAAGGGCCAGGAAGACTTCTCACATGGTAAATGGGCACAGATAATTTTAAGGATAACAATGGTTGGATTTTGAGCCTCATTTTGTATCCTTTCATATGGGCGAGACCATCATGCAAGGTCTCTTTTCCCATGTCCCTTTCATAATTACCCTCTGACTTTCACAGCAATAATTTTCATTTGATGACCTTTGTTTGTCCATCATTCTGTCAAATAATGCACTGTTTCTAAGGAAGAAAACCACAAAGGATTAGTCATAAAACTCTTGGCAAAGCTCTCTATCTATCCAAGCATCTATACATCACCTATCCAGCTATTATCTATCTATCTATGTATCTTAGAATTAGAATTCAGGATTGAAATTGTCCTCACGGAATATATACTGATACATTACTTGAATTGGAAATGAAGTAAACATTTTCATTTTTTATTTACTTTTTGAGACAGGTTCTCATTCTGTCGCCCATGTTGGAGTGCAGTGGAGCAATCATAGCTCACTAAAACTTTGACCGCCAGGACTCCTGAGAAGTTGGGACCACAGGTGTGTGCGCAGTTAGGCTTTTTCTGAAAGGAAGAATGCTACTATGGTTTTCTTTGACAGCAGGTTTAACTTTGATTATTGGTTATATGTCAGACATATTCTTTTTGAAATAATTGAATGATCCAATACATCAGCCCACAGGCTACAAAGCATACAATACTAAAGAAGAATTTTTATCAAAAATTACATTAATAATATTTTAATTTTCTCAAACCTTTCTGAATACCTCTTAATAAAAATGGTGCTTCTAAATGAAAGAGAAACAGGCATGAATAACAGTTATTGATAAGTCTGAGTAAAGCCTCATTTGGAATCGTTAACAGAAGTTGAGAAAATAAATGATTCTAAGGAAACATACTTCAAGCCAGGTGATTTCTAATCACTGCGATCACTGCAAATGCTAATTATATGCCAGCTAATATTTTTCATAAATATTAATTAATTGGTGTTCTTAACCAGCATTTAGTAGCAATCAGCGTATATGGTCTTATAATAAGGTATATTTTGGAGAGGATGAGGGCTTTGAAAAAGGATATTAAGAGAATATCTGATAAATTATTTGATGAACTCAATTACTATAGTCATCCTAGATAATTCAACTATAATAAATATAAAACAATATTTTATTCATTGATTTCATTTACAGAGCAGTTATAGATTCATAGCAAAATCGAGAGGAAGATGCAGAGATTTCTCACATCTCTCTTACTCCTACTCTTCACACAAGCATAACGTCCCCCATTACAGTGGTACATTTGTTACAACTGGTGAATCTGCGTTGGCATATCACTATCATCCAGAGGCCGTATTTCACATTAGGTTTCACTGTTGGTGTTGTATATTTTGTGGGTTAGGACAAATGTAAAATGATAGATATCCAGCATAATAGCATTATGCAGACTAGTTTTACTGTCTTAAAAATTCTTCATGCCTGACCTATTTATCTCACCCCCACCCCTTCAACCCCTAGAGGTCACTCTTTTTAATGACTAAAGCTTTGTCCTTTTCAAAAGATCATATAGTTATAATCAGACTTTAATGTAGTCTTTTCAAATTGAGTTTGTTCACTTAGAAATATGCATTTAAGGCTTCTCCATGTCTTGTCATTGCTTAACAATCAATTTCTTTTTAGTGTATAATATTCTATTGTCTAGATGTACCCAGTTTATTCACCTACTAAAGGACATCTTGGTTGCTTCCAAATTTTGGCAAATTATAAGTAAAGCTGCTACAAATGTGTGCAGGTTTGTGTGTGGCATTTTCTTTGGATAAATATCTAGGAGCTTGATTGCTGGATCAATGGTAAGAATATGTTCAATTTTGTAAGAACTCACCCAACAGTCTTCCACAGTAGTTTGCCATTTTGCCTTCCCATCAGCAACGAATGGAAGTTCCTGTTGCTCCACATCCTCATCAGCATTTGGTGCTGTCAGTGTTCTGGATTTTGACCATTTTAATAGGTATAGAGTGGTGCAATCTTTCTTCTTCTTTTTCTTCTTTTTTTTTTTGCATCATTTTGCTACCATTATTTAGCAACATTCTTGAAAATTTCATTTTTTTCCTGTGTTGGAAAACCCCATAATTATGAAAACCACAAGATAAGAAATTGTTCATTTTGACCAAACAACAATGAAGATGTTTAAAGGAGGAAATCCATATTCTACAGTGTTTAGTAGATGATACATTTATCTGATATCTCGTAATAGAAATTTTATTAGAGGGAATCTGATAGAATTTTCACAATACTTTTTTTTTGTACTCAGCATAGCAGCCTCTTGATTTATTGAGACAAAATTAATAATACAAGTTGGTAAAACTTGTTGGTTGAAACAATGTTTCCCAAGGTGTAAGTGGATGTTTGCTGGTAGAGAGACTCAGCACTAAGTATTATTGAATCACACGACTATTTCTTTTTTGATTTTCTTTCAATTCTTGTTACTGTATTATGGAGGCAATATCAGTTTGTTGCTAGTATTTTTTAACATTTTCTTAACACTTTTCATTATCTCTTGGCAGGGAATAGCATTTAACTAAAGCTTAATACCATCGAAATATTTTTATTGTTGTAATGAAATATAGTTGTGAAGTCTTTGTTCTTTAAAGCCAGGCTATCATGGTTTAATTTGTGACTCGACTACTTACTAGCTTGGAGACCTCAGGTAACCAAGATATGTTTCCTAACCTCTTCGTGTTCCAGTTTTTTTATTAGTACTATTTTTGAGGATTGTTAGACCATAATGATATTCACTAAGAATTTCAAACATATATTTTTTGTCACATCTTGTGGCTTAAAAGTGTTAATTATCACTTTTTTTTCTCTTGTTACTTTGTATTTATTTCAAGGGATACTGATTTTTCATTCATGGAATTAAAAAGTAATATGATTGAAAGAAATATCTGATAATAATTGGGCATTGATATTCGAATGCTATAGAAATTACTAATGTCATTTCTAAATGAATAATTTGTAGAGTGATAACTGTAGGCATTTGGCCATTAGGGTTTTATTTAAAGTACATATCCTACTCTCAGCTAGAAAGATTTATCTTGTGGCACTATAAAGCCCCAGCCCCTCTATTGAAGAAAACAGAACATATGGGTAAAGTACCAGACAAAGTCTGTGTGAAAGAATTTGAAAGCTGCTGAGATGGACCGGACTAGGAGTCCAAGATGAGAGAGAAAAGGGAACCACAAAGAAAGAGTTATCGTTCTGCAAGCCACTTTTCTTCTTAGGGCTTACCTCTATGTGAGAGAGAAAAAAAAGGCAAAGGGCAACAGACAAGAAGCAGAGAAGCGAGTCGAACAATAAATACCAAGTTGCTGGGACAAAAATTTGAGTTCAGAGCTGTCAGGGCAGCCAGGATTTGAGGTACAAGGTCCCAGAAAGAGGACTGGCACAGAAAAGTGAGCCCTATGCTGTTGTTGCTACTTTTATTGTTAGCATTTGCTGAAATTTGAAGCTGGCAGGAAAGAACTAAGAAGCCCAAGCAGAAAGCCACTGTTCCACGAGTTTCTATACACTCTTACATCAAGTGTTCATCAGCCCCCAGTTAGTGATACTGGCTGAGGGTCTGTGCCCCAGAGAATATAAAACCTGTACCCAGTGAGGATGGATTACTGGCCTTTCCATGACAGAAGGGGTCCAGTGTGGTCAAGTTGGCACCAAGTGGTAAGTTTATTTCCTTGATAAATAATGGCATGTGAGGGCTTTGTATTAGTCTCTGTCGGAATATTCAGAGATGCCATAGCTAAATCAGTCTTGGTACACAGAACATGTGGTTGGGTTATGTATACCCTCTGCCACATGTCTCTTCCATTCAAGTGCCCACTGAGTCTGTTCCATGTTTGGACGTTGGCAAAATTTGGTTAATAACTATTCAATAAGTAACTTTTCCTCTTTGCTTTTGCAGTACCTTTTCCATGTGGGTTGCATTCTGGTAGATGTTAATGTGTGATTCAAATATCTTTCCACTTTAGTGCTGACTCTCATGTATCTACTGATTTGTGTCTGTGTCATTCTTTCTTGTATCTGACCTTAGTTTTTTTTTTTTTTTTTTTTTTTTTTTTTTACTTCCGGGACCCTGACCACCTGATGAGATCATTGGCACTATGCAAGAATCTGAATCTAGTCTCATTTAAGGCTACTTCTGCCTCCACAAAAAATGTGATGGGAACCTCATTTACAGATTTGCTTCTCAGAATATTTTCCTTCCTTGCAGTCTTTCAACTCCCTCCCTGAATATAGTTGCAATGTAATCACCATCCATTTTTGCTTATATCCACACACCAAGATGACTCATCCATAAACCAAGAAGGGCTTTTGTATTAGTCCACTTTCACAGTCCTATAAAGATGCTACACCAGACTGGGTAATTTACTAAGGAAAGAAGTTTAATTGACTCACAGTTCCACATGGCTTGGGAGGCTTCCAGAAACTTACAATCATGGCAGAAGGTGAAGGGAAAGCAAAGCACATCTCATATAGCGGCAGATGAGAGAGAAGAGCAAGTTAGCAAAGAGGAAGTGCCACATATTTAAACCATTCAGATCTTGTGAGAACTCACTCACTATCATAAGAATAGCATGAGGGAAACCGCCCTATGGTCCAATCACCTCCCACTAGGTCCCTCCCTTGACATATGGGCATTACAACTTGAGAGGAGATTTGGGTGGGGACACAGAGCCAAACCATATCAGCTTTTTTCTCCTCCTTCAGAGTGTTGTAGGGTATAGACAATATGGTCATAGGTACGTGGTAGGTGATAGGTAGAGATGCAGTCAGGGTAGGTAGCATGGGTAGTCTGACTACCTGTTTACCTACTGCTCCCTCTCATTCTACTTGGAGCTATAACTGGTGTCCATCCCATTTTCAACTTATAATGAGCTACTACTGGCCTCATCAAATTTATGACTGGGAGACTCACACGTCATGATGGGCATTTATGAATCCATATTCAATTGTTGCCCCACAGTGTTATCTTTCTATCAAGGATCAATACCATTCTAGGAAGTGTTTCTTGAAATGCATATCATATTCTAGTGCAGATGGCATGACCTTGCCCCCAAGTCTCAAGAGACTACAATGGATTTCTCTCATGTGTGTTGCTATAAATATTACGTTTGTATCTTCTCACCGCTGAAACCTCTAACTCCATGTAGCCTGCCATACTGTGATACAAGCTGAGGTCTGCTTGCACTGCAGTCAGTAGCTGCTGCAGAGCCTTTCCTGTTCTGAACCCCATTCAAACCCAATAGCCTTCTGAGTCTCCTGGCATATGGGACAGAACAGTATTTCCAATTATTTCTATATGTGTTGCCTTTGGAAACTTGAGACTTTCCATACATTGTGCTTCTGTATTTGTGACAGGGAATGCAAAATGAAGCAACGTAATTTTTACTGTCACACTGTCCATGCTTACATTTATGTTATCACTTTATTATTTTCCCTCTGTTCGGTATCAGTATGAATTAAGGAACAGTCAAGTCCACTGTCCCTATAGTATGTCCCCAATTCCCCTTACCCCATTATATAAATGACTACACTGTCATACCAGCAAGCTGTTTGCTTCCAATAGACATTTCCCTAAGTTACTACCAGTGCCATATTTAGCAATTGGGTCGTCACTTTTGCACAGAACTACTTGTATCCCATAACTTACTCAGGATTGGATTTTTCTTGCCAGTCAGGATGCAAGTGAACCAGCTCCAGAATCTATCTTTTAACTTCTTTTCTTGAAACACTCTCAATACCAACTTTGCTCATATCATCTTAGACACAAATCTCAAGGTATGATTAGACACAAATAAGAATTATTGTGATAAATGCCTGTGAAGGTTAAAGAGAGAGGACTCATGAGTGAAGAAAAGAGTCTTTAAAACATAATGCAGGCCTGTCACCTATGAAAGAGTGAAGGGAAGAAGGAGGATGCGTTTGGAAGAGCTAGTGCTGTAGAACAGTTTTGATGAAGTTGATGGGAAACCTTAGGAATGGTTTGTCATTAAAGGAGTGCCATATTGGGCTGAAATGTTCCATCTGTAGCGCCCCGGATACACTTAGTCATTGTCTTGCAGCAGCCTGGAGGAAATGAAGCCTCAGACTGAGCTCCACGGAGATTTTGAACCTGTGCTGGTAGGGGGCTGCGAATCTTTCTGAAATGGTAAGTCCTCTTGAAGGGAGATCTGTATGATACACACCCATGGACAGACAATGAAATTTAAAAAATTCCCACAAAATCCAATGATTGAAATATATATTATGTTCTTTTTATAAGCTATAGAGAGGGGATTAGTTCAAAAAGACAAAGCAAAAAGGAAAAGCGACGTTAAAAATTGGCTGGAAAATTTGACAGGAGAGAAGCAAATAAAAAAGAGAGAAACAAAAAGATAAACTTACAGAATTTTAAACTGGATGAAATAATAAACATAGTCTAAAATATTTAATATTTGAAATAGGAACTTGAAAAATGGAAAAATTAAGATCACACTGCTGATATTTACTTATTTATTTATGATACCATTCATGTTAAAAAGGAAATGATATGAAATATAGGTGTTATTTTATGGAGTTTGAAATAGATGATATAAAACATTCTAGGTTTTTAGTTCTAAGTAGTCATTTCAAACCCTTGTGTGTGTGCTTTTTTTATGCTCTGTGTATCAAGAATTATGTCAGAAAAACAAATACTTGTACAGTTCTTAATAATAGAATACAGCTAGCTTTGAAAATTAGTGAGATGTAAAGAACATATTGAATAGAAATAACAAAGAATTGTTAAAGTAAAAAAAAAAAAGATTCAGGCTACTTTGTATAACATTTTTGGGGACCGGGTGTGGTGGCTCATGCCTGTAATCCCAGCACTTTGAGAGGCCGAGGCTGGCAGATCACGAGGTCAGGAATTCAAGACCAGACTGGCCAACGTGATGAAACTCCGTCTCTACTTAAAAATACAAAAAATCATCTGGGCATGGTGGCTCATGCCTGTAATTCCACCTACTTGGGAGGCTGAGGTAGGGGAATTGCTTTAACCGGACCCTGAAGGCGGAGGTTGCAATGAGCTGAGATCACACCACTGTACTCCAGCCTGGGCTACAGAGCGAGACTCCATCTCAAAAAAAATATTTTTTTGAAAACAAGTCTTGTATCTCTATAAAACTATTAGGTCTAAAGAAATTTTTCCACAATAAACTAGAATATGGCACAACCATTGGGTGTGCATGATAGGGTAGTGGAAAGGAAGATTCAAAACACGACATGAGATCCTCTTTCAGTAATGACAGCATATCTTCCATTGACCTATGCTCCCGTAAATAAAAACAACCCTTTGAATTCACTGGGGAGCAGTGAAGGACAGGCAGAAACTGGTGTGGGCTCCACATTGCAAACTCCTGGCATACGCCGTTATCCTCAATTGTAATTTTAGAGGATGTCGTATTTTATCTGAATTGGTAGCAGTAATAATGGCAGTGAGATCTCTGATAATGATGACCAGATAGATGGTAATTATGATAAAATCTCTATGACATTTTATCCCTGAGAGAGAGTTTGTTGAAACCCAGTCTATAAATATCATCTTAGCTCACCGTAGTGGATGGGGCAAAACCTGTGGCACTCACTATAAATTTCTGAAGTTTGAACTGCTTTTAAATGAGATCTTTTCCTATCTCCGATTACAGATAATGACACCTTCCTCTCAGTTCAGAAGAGTGATGAGATGGAATTCCAGCAGCAACAGCAGCTACAGTGGTGACATGAACAGTTAAAGAGTAGAAATGCTATTGCAAGGCAGCATCTTGGAGGACTGGTCAGGCCTGAACTGTGTAATCCTGATGGAGGACCCACAAACATGATCCATAAACAGGCCAGCTATGTGGACAATGTAATTGCATCCTGGCTACTTAAAATATTTAGGAAAAAGTTTATTGTAATGTATTAGACTTCCCAAGACTCTGCAGTGGAACATTTAGAACACCACAATTTGGAGACAAAGACTAGCATGTCCTGCTTACTCACAAGCTTCAAGGCCTGTAATATAAGGCTCAATTACAGTATATTATTTGCGGAGGTTCTTAAAATTTCTCATTAATTTTGTGTAAACTCTAAGTAGAATTCCCAAATGTCAAAATTCGAATATTAACATTCACATACAGCCTCTAAATGAAGAGGAAAAATATTTTAAAAGTAATGTTATTCTCTTTCATGCTGCATATTTCTTAAGAATGTTGCAGAAGTATTTTTGAAAATCTACATTGCCAGTTTAATTTGGAGATAAGAGATTAGCTAATGATACCATGGGAGTGAAACTTGAAAGTCTCGTTTTTGAATGTCAGAACAAGGATGGCACGAGGAAAGCCTAAAGGCAGGACCTGGAGAACACTGGTAGGTATAGCAGTGGTGCTAGGGTGGCAGTCATGGGTCAGGAATATATTCAAATGCCAGTTGATAAAAGAGTATTGTATCCCACGTTGGGAGTCCTAGGTGGTTGGATCACTCGAGGCCAGAAGTTTAAGATGTGGCAAAATCCCGTCTCCACTAAAAATACCAAAATTAGTTGGGCATAGTGGCACATGCTTGTAATCCCAGCTACTTGGGAGGCTGAGGCACAAGAATTGTTCGAACTGGAGAGGTGGAGGTTGTAATGAGCAAAAATTGTGCCCCTGCACTCCAGCTTGGGGGACAGTGAGACTCTGTCTTAAAAAAAAAAAGTATTAAATTCAGAGTGTGAATTACAAGGACAAAGTCTACAGAGCAGAGGGCTGATTCTAAAACGAAGCTCAACTGCTCAACTCCCCAAATGATAACTTAATGAAAAAATAAATAAAGAAAATTCAGAGCTGGAAGTAAATGCGGACATAAAGAATAAAACACTAAAATACACCAAAAAAGGTCATGCAAACAAAAAATTAAAAGCATTATCAACATTTGAGAGAACTGAAGCTATGAATAAAATGGATCCAAGTTAAACTTCAAAGATGAAATAGAATTTCCAGTCTCTTGGTAAGAACATACAGCAGCTACGGGAAGATTTTTCTATGTTTGGTTAGTAGAGTTTCCATATCTTGGGGAAAATGCCACTTTCTGTTCTTGATGATGTGTTGTGTGACTTCTGAGAGTATGATGTTATAAATTGCATAAATTCTTGATTATGCCAACTTTATTAGCTGTGATTCTTTGAATCCTGGAGACCAAATACAGACATTAAAATAAAATCATAAATATAAAGATACATTCAAGATCAAAACTCTGTCATTTCTAAAGTTATATGCCTCTTGCTTTCTTCCTTTTCAATGCAATCTTCTATTATTTAATAGCATAGATCTAAAGTTTCCATACTGGTGATTATTTTGAGAAATATTAGTTATATTGCTAGTCACTAGTATATTTAAAATTTAAAATATTAATGTAGAAAAAAATAGAAATGATGAATAAAAATTGAATAAACTGTGGGAAAATAAGAATGACTTAAAAATTACCAAAAGTATCATCACAATGAATGTAGTTTTTGAAAACATAAAAACAAAATGACCATATGAGCAGGATATTATCTTAAAACACTGTTCCACATTCATTTTTGGTAGATGATGGAAAAATCTGAAGATTATGTTTCCATGAGACTAACATTTCAGTTCATTTGAAAGTACTTTCATTTTTTTAAATAGAAAAACCAGATTGTTATGAAAGAAAAAAGAAGACTAGCACACTCATTCAAAGAGATGATACCTTTCCAGCCACAATTGTTCACGGACAATTTTTGTTGAGGCATTTGTCCCCTCTTTTACCCCTATTCCCGTTCTGAGAATGCCATTCCATTCCTTAGTCAGTAAGAGCACTGCAATGTTCTTAACTTTAAACCCAAATGGTTTTTATTGTTTGTTTGTGTGTCAAAAGCAAACGTGTTTTCCTGACTTATCTAGCTATTCATTTGTTTTTCTTTAAATTTCTGGATACTATCAAACTTTGAATGCGTACAAATCTATACTTTTACTATGGAATTAAAAAAAAAAAATCCATCTAGTATCTTGGAATGGCTGAAGTTTTAACCAAGAGTTGTAACATTTTTAAAAATAAAACTCTGCCTGCCAGACAGTTTCACATTTGGGAACTCGGCTTTGCTTCACATACCCTGGCACATAAAATAAAGTTTCCACATTCTCAGAAACCTAATGGTAATTCCACATTGCTCTTTTCCTCTGGGGGTTCACAGCATTTGTATCAGATTGCAACCTCTCTAGAAGCTCATGTTTATTTAAAAATCTTTCCCCACCTTGAGCTTTATTTGTATTTCTCATTCCATATTATTTTTCATGAGCTCATTAGTTTTCAAGGAAAAGAATTTCTTATGCTAGTATTTAATTTTAACAGTCACTGATATGAAATTCTGCAAGTGAACTTCGTGGCTGAGGATTTACAAAGACATAGCAAAATGAAGGAACTAATGTAGAACATCAGATCTCAATTGAAAAACTCTCCATCCCACAACATCATAATTTAATTTTAGTCTTGTTTTGATAAGAACATTTCTACGTATGAAAATACATAAATGAGAGGAAAATAACTCTGGAACTCGAATTATTTATAGATTAAAGGCTGAATTATTTTTCTTAAATGTGAAGTAAGGATGTTGCATTGGGCCACTGTGTTGCTATAAAGAAATATCTGACCAGGTAATTTATAAGAAAAGAAGATTAATTGGCTCACAGTTCTGCAGGCTGTACAGGAAGCAGGGTGTCAACATCTCTTGCTGGGGAGGTGTCAGGGAACTTTTACTCAAGGCACAAAGCAAAGCAGGAGCACACACTTCACATGGCAAAAACAGGAGCAAGAGAGAGAGCGGGGAGGAGATGCCTCACACTTTTAAATGACCAGATCTTGTGTGAATTCAGAGTGAGAGCTCACTTATCACCAAGGGAATGGCTCAAGCCATTTATGAGAGATTCACTCCACAATCTAAACACCTCTCACCAGGCCCCACCTCCAACAATAGGGATTATATTTTAACATGAGATTTGGGTGAGGACAATATCCAAACTATGTAATTCCACTCCTGCCCCACCAGGTCTCATGTTCTTCTCTCACTGAAAAAAATACGATCATGCCTTCTCAATAATTCTCCAAAATCTTAACTTATTCCAGCATTGACTCAAAAGTCTAAAGTTCAAAGTCTCATCAGAGGCAAGGCAAGTCCCTTCCACCTATGAGCCTGTAAAATAATAAAAAAAAAAAGGTTAGTTACTTCCAATATACAATGGAGGTATATGCATTGGATCAACATTCCCATTCCAAAAAGGAGAAATCATCCAAAAGAAAGGAACTACAGTCCCCATGCAAGTTTGAAACCCAGTAGGGTAGTCATTAAACATTCTTAACATTCCAAAGCAATCTCCTTTGACTACATGTTCAACATTCAGGATACACTGATGTGAGTGGTAGAATCCCAATGCCTTGGACAGCTCTCCCTCTGTGTCTTTGCAGGGGAAAGCTCCCATGTCTTCTCTGAGATTGTTGAATGCCTGCAGGTTTTCCAGGCTCAGGGTGCAAGTTGCTAGTGGATCTATCATTCTTGGGTCTGCATGATGGTGGCCCCTCCCCATAGCTCCACTAGTCAGTTTGTCAGTGGGCATTCCGTGTGGGGCCTCCAAACCCATACTTTCCCTCCACGATGACCTACAAGAAGTTCTCTGTGAGGGTTTCACCCCATGACAGGCTTCTGCCTGGGCCCCCCAGGCTTTTTCACAGATCCTCTGAAATCTAGTTGGAGGTTGCCAAGCCTTCAGTCTTGCATTCTATTTGCCTTTAGGCTTAACATAATTTGGAAACTGCCAAAGCTGATGGTTTATGCTCTCTGGAGTGGCATCCTGTTCTGTACCTGGGGACATTTGAGCCGTGACTGGAGCTGGAATGGTGGGGATGCAGGGAGCAGCGTCTCAAGGCTGCATAGGTAGTGAGGTCCTGGGCCTGGCTTACAGAACCATTCTATCCTCCTAAGCCACAGACCTTGTGGTAGAAAGGGTTGCCTCTTAAATCTCTGAAATGGCTTTGAGGTTTTCTCCCCATTGTCTTGGATGTTAGCACTCGGTTCCTTTTTAGTTACAAAAATATATCTAGCAAGGGCTTGTTCCACAGCCTACGTATTTTCATCTCCTGAAAAAGCGATTCCTTTTTCTGCCACATAGCTGGGATGCAGATTTTCCCAATTTTATGCTCTACTTCCTGTTTAAATATAAATTCCAACTTTATTTTTATTTATTAATTTTTGATAACGGGGTCTTGATCTGTCACCAGGCTGGAGTACAGTGGTGCAATCTTGGCTCACTGCAACCTCTGCCTCCCTGGTTCAAGCAATTCTCCTGCCTCAGCCTCCTGAGTAGCTGGGACTACAGGCGCATGCCACCATGGCCAGCTAATTTTTGTATTTTTATTAGAGACAGGTTTTCACCATGTTGGCCAG